>NC_059256.1:3770718-3773218 GCF_017591435.1 Portunus trituberculatus | reverse complement strand
ACCCTTGCTAATGTCAATAAAATGGTCTAATGGTACACAAAACTCAATTAAAATAGTGAGGACTGTAGCCATTAATCTTTTTCCTCCATACACCCTTCCTAATGTCAATAAAATGGTCTAATGGTACACAAAACTCAATTAAAATAGTAAAGACTGTGGCCATTAATCTTCTGCCCTCCATAGACCCTTCCTAATGTCAATAAAATGGTCTAATGGTACACAAAACTCAATTAAAATAGTGAAGACTGTAGCCATTAATCTTCTGACCTCCATATACCCTTCCTAATGTCAATAAAATGGTCTAATGGTACACAAATCTCAAAGCAAAAATGTGTCTCAGTAGCGAAGGGGTGAAATGATTTGAAGCTTCCCTGGAACACAATGTTAAGGTGTGTTGACAGAGTGACAACCCTAGCGGTCCCGGGGCAGCCACGTCGATACACTCAGTCCTCAGTGAAGCAAGACTGTTCAAGCACTGTGTTTTGTATTTACCCTTAAAACAGAACACCTTTATTTAGACCATATTTATACCATGTGGGCTTTTCACGGGAGTTTCTGGGCTAAGGGGCATACTTTTTGTGGTACCTTCTATCTCAAAGCCCACCCCTCGGACCTCAAAACGCATGGTTCCACTGTACCACGGCGGGCCATCTTGTCAATACCAGTAATTTGTATCATTTTAAACGTCACTTAAGAACTATTTATCATCTCTTGTCATTTTATAATCATTTTTTCATTCGCTTATCTTGTTTTTCGTCAATAAGTGGCAAGCCTTTCCCTCTGTTCTATCCCTGGCTCATTAATCAAACCTCCACCAGCCTCAACGCGACCAGTAACCCTCACACCAACACAACTCCGTCTGGCAGGCACTCCTCGCCTTGCCACGCCAGGCCGTCACCTACAGGACCAATGTGTGTGTCTGTGTGTGTGTGTGTGTCAACTGTATGTACTGTACACCATGATGCATCCACCGCCATCACAGTAACACTCACTTCATCTCACAATACTTCACTTTACACACACACACACACACACACACAGACAAACACACACATACACACACACACACACACACACACACACACACACACACACACACACACACACACACACACACACACACACACACACACACACACACACACACACACACACACACACACACACACACACACACACACACACACACACACACACACACACACACACACACACACACAGACACACACACACACACACACACACACACACACACACACACACACACAGGGCGAGGGCCCCTGGGGGCACACACCTGGGGGTTCGTCGGGCCAGTCTCCGTTGTAGTAAGCGCGCACCATGAGTCTCTCCAGTAGGGAGGAGGAGGAGGAGATGTCCTCCGAGGAGCCGTACAGGTCCTCGTCCCGCTCCTCCAGCAGCGGCTGGTTGTAGTAGAAGCCGTCCTCCTCCACCAGCAGGGAGCTGCTGCCCACCCCGCCCTCCCCGCCACCCTCCCCCGCCCCCAGCAGCAGCGTTCGCCGCGCCACCAAGGGCGGCCGTGCCCCGTGCAGGCTGCGGGTGGGCAGCGACCGAGTCTTCAGCTCCTCGGGGCCGCCCACGGCGCACGTGCCGCCCATGGCCGCCGGGGCGGAGTCACCCCGCTCGTGGCTGATGGCCACGCCACCTCCGCCCACTGCCATCTCCGGGGGCGGCGCCCCGTGAGGGTCGCGAGGCAGAGACCAGCAGCCGGGGCCCGGGGCGGCGGGCAGCGCCTGGGGGGCGGGCGCCGCCTGCTCGCTGAGACTGGTGGGGCAGGAGAGGCTGCCCGCCCCCGAGAGGCGAGCGAGGGGCCACGGCAGGCAGGTAACTTGGGGGCGGCAGCTGGTCAGGGCCCAAGGCGGAGGGCGGGAGGCCTGCGGCGCCCACACGTGGGTTTGGCGGGGGTCGGTACTGGGGCACGGGCTGGAAGGGCGGGTAGCGGGTGTCCTGCAGGGTCTGGATGCCCTGCAGGCCGTGCAGCCCCGCCGGCAGCGTGGCGGCCCGCGGCGCCGTCAGGAAATGGGGCGGCGGGCCCTGCGCCAGGCCGGGCAGGGGCTGGGGCGCCAGGCTGGAAGGGGCGGGGCACTGTGCCGCCCCGGGGCTGTCCTGGGCGCCCTGCTGGGAGAGGTGCTGCTGCTGTTGCTGCTGCTGCTGCTGTTGTTGCTGCTGCTGCTGCTGCAGGTGGGAGAGGCGGGTGAGGGAGGGCGCGGGGGAGAGGGAGGGTCGGGGCGGGGCGAGGGGTAGCACGGGGCGGGGATGGGTGTAGGGAGGGGGCGCCGGCAGGGGGGGGCGGGGCGGCTGGTAGAGGCCGTCATCCTCGCCGGTGTCGGCAGGCACCATGGCGGGGCCCGGGGGCCCGGGGGGCGCCACCCCCTACCTCACCATCCTGCTGCTGCTGTTGCTGCTGCTGCTGCTGCCGCTGGCGGGGCCGCGGTGGGGGGGCGGGCACGCTGCGGCGCTGCCACCACCTCGCTGTGACCTG
>NC_059256.1:3763218-3765718 GCF_017591435.1 Portunus trituberculatus | reverse complement strand
CTAATTATTATTCGGATATTTTGAAAGAAAACGAAAAAGAAAAAGAGGAGGAGGAAGAGGAAGAGGAGGAGGAGGAGGAGGAGGAGGAGGAGGAGGAGGAGGAGGAGGAGGAGGAAAGAAAAGGAAGAGAGGAGAGTGAAAAATAACGATAAGAGAGAGAGAGAGAGAGAGAGAGAGAGAGAGAGAGAGAGAGAGAGAGAGATGCGTCCTTACAGCAATATATTTAGTTGTGTTCCTTGCTGTTAGTTCATCTGTGCGTGACTGTTGTGAATTGATGCCAGCTGGAAGGGAGTCTCTGGAACCAGCTGGCAGTTGGTCCATAGACACTGTATTTTGACCCCTTCACCATCATCACGTGTTTCCCTATTCCTTGTGGTGACTATTTGGTGATTCTATACAGCTTCACAAACTCATGTGGGGGATTAAAATGGTGAAGACTGTGGCCATTAATCTTCTGCCCTCCATAGACCCTTGCTAATGTCAATAAAATGGTCTAATGGTACACAAAACTCAATTAAAATAGTGAAGACTGTGGCCATTAATCTTCTGCCCTCCATAGACCCTTGCTAATGTCAATAAAATGGTCTAATGGTACACAAAACTCAATTAAAATAGTGAAGACTGTGGCCATTAATCTTCTGCCCTCCATACACCCTTGCTAATGTCAATAAAATGGTCTAATGGTACACAAAACTCAATTAAAATAGTGAAGACTGTGGCCATTAATCTCCTGCCCTCCATAGACCCTTGCTAATGTCAATAAAATGGTCTAATGGTACACAAAACTCAATTAAAATAGTGAAGACTGTGGCCATTAATCTTCTGCCCTCCACAGACCCTTCCTAATGTCAATAAAATGGTCTAATGGTACACAAAACTCAAAATAGAGAAGACTGTGGCCATTAACCTTCATACACCTTTCCTAATGTCAATAAAATGGTCTAATGGTACACAAAACTCAATTAAAATAGTGAAGACTGTGGCCATTAATCTTCTGCCCTCCATAGACCCTTGCTAATGTCAATAAAATGGTCTAATGGTACACAAAACTCAATTAAAATAGTGAAGACTGTGGCTATTAATCTTCTGCCCTCCATAGACCCTTCCTAATGTCAATAAAATGGTCTAATGGTACACAAAACTCAATTAAAATAGTGAGGACTGTGGCCATTAACCTTCTGCCCTCTATAGACCCTTGCTAATGTCAAAACCACACCATTCTCTATTTCCATAGCCCACACACCACTGCACCACACCATCACACACCTTGCTCTCACCACCACACCTATGCAACACCAGAACCCTAAAAATACCCTTAAAAATCCTTCAATCTTTCACTACGACACCTCTCCTAACCTGTCTGTAACTTCAAAATCTTTGTAATGTGCTAACCTAACCTTTCCTAACCTATCCTATATTCTTCCTATCACAATGGCAGCTAACTTAACCAAATATAACCTAAACTAACTTATCTGCGTTTCATATTCACTATTTGAAAGGGTTTTATTTAAATGTACAAGGGTTTTTAAGGGTGTTGTTATGGTTCTAGAGGCAGAGTGACGAGACTTCGGTATTGTTAACTGGAGAAACACTCTTGCAAACCCCCGCCAGTCATCTCTGTGGCTTTGAAGTAGTAGTAGTAGTAGTAGTAGTAGTAGTAGTAGTAGTAGTAGTAGTAGTAGTAGTAGTAGTTAAAACTCTAGGGAATATTTTAACACACACACACACACACACACACACACACACACTATCATTATTATTATCATGAGAGAGAGAGAGAGAGAGAGAGAGAGAGAGAGAGAGAGAGAGAGAGAGAGAGAGCCCCACCCAAGCATAATGACTCACGGGACCCTCACTGAGCGTCACTCCTCTTGTAAACAAATGACTCTCTCTCTCTCTCTCTCTCTAAATCAGCTGATGGGATTCTCTTGTTGTTGTTGTTGTTGTTGTCTTTTTTCTTCCTCTTCTTCTTTCCTCCTCCTCCTCCTCCTCCTCCTCCTCCTCCTGTTAGAAGTAATTACCAAACAGCCTCGAAAGGACCAAGATGTATGTTGCTGTTTGGCTTTCCTTTGTATTCCTTTGTATTCCTCCTCCTCCTCCTCCTCTTTTCCTTTCTCCTTTTGTCTTATTCATATTCCATTTCTTCTCCTTCCTCCTCCTCCTCCTCCAACACCAGAGCGGTCGGTATCATACATCTTGACTTCCAAAAGGCTTCTGACAAAGTGCCACATAAACGTCTTCTCAACAAAGTAAAGGCGCATGGTATAACTGGTGACATTGCAGCGTGGGTCGAGGATTGGTTGTCTGATCGTAAACAGCGAGTTGTGATCAATGGTAAATCTTCAGACTGGATTAACGTAAGCAGTGGCGTTCCTCAAGGATCAGTTCTGGGGCCTATTCTTTTTATTATATATATTAACGACATTGATGAAAGAGTAAATTGTAAGCTCTCAAAATTCGCAGATGACACAAAAATTGCAAACAGAGTAGACTCAGAAAG
>NC_059256.1:3753218-3755718 GCF_017591435.1 Portunus trituberculatus | reverse complement strand
AACAGAAAATTTAAGACAGTTTTGACATTTTAATACTTGAGGAAATAAATATGGAAGCTTTTTAAGACGAAATAGAAAAATTGAGAATATGTCCAAATTTTTGCCATTTTAAACTAGAAAACACCAAGAAACTTTGCACAGAAACACAAATTAAACAGAAAAATTAAAGACAGCTCATTTTAAACTTGAGAAAATATGGAAGCTTTTAAAAGAAAATAGAAAAATTGAGAATATGTCCAAATTTTTGTCATTTTAAACTAGAAAACACCAAGAAACACTGAACACAAACACAAATTAAACAGAAAAATTGAAGACATCTCATTTTAAACTTGAGAAAATATGGAAGCTTTTAAAAGAAAATAGAAAAATTGAGAATATGTCCAAATTTTTGTCATTTTAAACTAGAAAACACCAAGAAACACTGAACACAAACACAAAATCAACAGAAAATTAAAGACAGCTCATTTTAAACTTGGGAAATAAATATGAAAGCTTTTAAAACGAAATAGAAAAATTGAGAATATGTCCAAATTTTTGCCATTTTAAACAAGAAAACACCAACAAACACTGAACACAAACACAAAATCAACAGAAAATTGAAGACAGCTCATTTTAATACTTGAGAAATAAATATGAAAGCTTTTAAAACGAAATAGAAAAATTGAGAATATGTCCAAATTTTTGCCATTTTAAACAAGAAAACACCAACAAACACTGAACACAAACACAAAATCAACAGAAAAATTAAAGACAGCTCATTTTAAACTTGAGAAAATATGGAAGCTTTTAAAACGAAATAGAAAAATTGAGAATATGTCCAAATTTTTGCCATTTTAAACTAGAAAACACCAAGAAACACTGAACACAAACACAAATCAAACAGAAAATTTACGACAGTTTGGACATTTTAATACTTCGGAAATAAATATGGAAGCTTTTAAAAGAAAATAGAAAAATTAAGAATATGTCCAATTTTTTGTCATTTTAAACTAGAAAAAACCAAGAAACACTGAACACAAACACAAATCAACAGGAAAATTAAAGACAGCTCATTTTAAACTTGAGAAAATATGGAAGCTTTTAAAAGAAAATAGAAAAATTGAGAATATGTCCAATTTTTTGCCATTTTAAACTAGAAAACACCAAGAAACACTGAACACAAACACAAATCAAACAGAAAATTTACGACAGTTTGGACATTTTAATACTTGAGGAAATAAATATGAAAGCTTTTTAAGACGAAATAGAAAAATTGAGAATATGTCCAAATTTTTGCCATTTTAAACAAGAAAACACCAAGAAACACTGAACAGAAACTCAAATTAAACAGAAAAATTAAAGACAGCTCATTTTAAACTTGAGAAAATATGAAAGCTTTTAAGACGAAATAGAAAAATAGAGTATATGTCCAAATTTTTTTCATTTTAAACTAGAAAACACCAAGAAACACTGAACACAAACACAAATCAACAGAAAATTAAAGACAGCTCATTTTAAACTTGAGAAAATATGGAAGCTTTTAAAACGAAATAGAAAAATTGAGAATATGTCCAAATTTTTGCCATTTTAAACAAGAAAACACCAAGAAACACTGAACACAAACACAAAATCAACAGAAAATTAAAGACAGCTCATTTTAAACTTGAGAAATAAATATGAAAGCTTTTAAAACGAAATAGAAAAAGAAAATAAGAATATAAACTTTTTTTGCCATTTTTAAACTACTAAGCGTCTGAGAGAGTTAGAGGGCACGTCTTTCTAGAATAACTTCGTAAGGAACAGGCGTATCATTATGAAACTTTGCCACACTGTACTTGACACCCTCCCCTGCTGTCCCAATGTGTCAAGAATCGTCAACCGTATGTAATAATGACACTTTTCACTATACAAACAGGAGAAAGTCACTTATCGCTCACCAAGAAACGGAGAAGTGGTGAGAAATGGTGACGTAGAGAGAGAGAGAGAGAGAGAGAGAGAGAGAGAGAGAGAGAGAGAGAGAGAGAGAGAGAGAGAGAGAGGAGGTAGGGATTACATAGACGGGGACGGGAAGGAAAAAAACAACATTTGAGGGAAACAGAACAAGAAACATTAATATTGAAGATAATTGTGTAACTTTAAACACGAAAATTATATAAGATAGATTTAAAAGATATGGAAAAGAAAGAAAACGGGAATATATGGTCATTTTTAAATTAGAAAATGAGAAGATTAATTGAAGACAGTGAGAGAGAGAGAGAGAGAGAGAGAGAGAGAGAGAGAGAGAGAGAGAGAGAGAGAGAGAGAGAGAGAGAGAGAGAGAGAGAATATTTTTGTCGATACTTTTGATTAATGAGAATTGTGTCTTTAAAGTAATGATAGATGACTCTCTCTCTCTCTCTCTCTCTCTCTCTCTCATAAAAATTTAAGAGGCTTTAACATAATTATTCTCGCCATTACTATTAATTTTACAACCACCACCACCACCACCACCACTACTACTACTACTACTACTACTACTACT
>NC_059256.1:3738218-3748218 GCF_017591435.1 Portunus trituberculatus | reverse complement strand
AAAACACCATTAATATATCACCATCCCTTCAAAACACCTTCAGATCACCATCACAGCCTCACCATCCCTTCAAAACACCATTAATATATCACCATCCCTTCAAAACACCTTCAAAACACCATCACAGCCTCACCATCCCTTCAAAACACCATTAATATATCACCATCCCTTCACCATTAATTCACCTCAGACCACCATCACAGCCTCACCATCCCTTCACCATTAAAGACAGTATATGGTTTTAAAAGAGAATATATTTAGGACATTTGTGAAGCCTTTTGACATTTGAGTTCCTGAGTTTTGCAGAAAAAAGAATAAAAAATAATGTGACGTGGATTTCTTCTTCCTCTCACCCCTTTTCCGTCCAGCTCTCTAATATAAGCCTATTCTGTACCAGCTATGCCTTCTGTGTCGTCTCTAATAGTTTTTTTTATTTTTTAAGTTTCTTCTGCCCTCCATAGACCCTTGCTAATGTCAATAAAATGGTCTAATGGTGCAGAAAACTTAATTAAAATAGTGAGGACTGTGGCCATTAATCTTTTTCCTTCATAGACCCTTGCTAATGTCAATAAAATGGTCTAATGGTGCAGAAAACTCAATTAAAATAGTGAAGACTGTGGCCATTAATCTTCTGCCCTCAATAGACCCTTGCTAATGTCAATAAAATGGTCTAATGGTGCAGAAAACTTAATTAAAATAGTGAGGACTGTGGCCATTAATCTTTTTCCTTCATAGACCCTTGCTAATGTCAATAAAATGGTCTAATGGTACACAAAACTCAATTAAAATAGTGAAGACTGTGGCCATTAATCTTCTGCCCTCCATAGACCCTTGCTAATGTCAATAAAATGGTCTAATGGTACACAAAACTCAATTAAAATAGTGAGGACTGTGGCCATTAATCTTCTGCCCTCCATAGACCCTTCCTAATGTCAATAAAATGGTCTAATGGTACACAAAACTCAATGTACAAGGGGCTTATCCGTCGCTGTATGGAGTATTTGTCGCATGTTTTGGGGGGGGGGGGCAGGGTTCCAGTCACACGGTTTTGTTAGATAGGGTGGAATCAAAAGCTCTTCGTCTCATCAACTCCCCTCCTCTGAGTGACTGTCTTCAGCCTCTTTCTCACCACAATGTTGCATCTCTTGCTATCTTTTATTGCTATTTTCATGACAACTGCTCTACTGATCTTGCTAACTGCTTGCCTCCCTCCTCCCTCCTCCCCCACAATCACTGCACAAGGCTTTCTTCTTCCTCTCACCACTACTCTGTCCACCTCCCTAAAGAGTTAACCAGTACTCTCAATCCTTCACCACTACTCTGTCCACCTCCCTAAAGAGTTAACCAGTACTCTCAATCCTTCACCACTACTCTGTCCACCTCCTAAAGAGTTAACCAGTACTCTCAATCCTTCACCACTACTCTGTCCACCTCCCTAAAGAGTTAACCAGTACTCTCAATCCTTCACCACTACTCTGTCCACCTCCCTAAAGAGTTAACCAGTACTCTCAATCCTTCACCACTACTCTGTCCACCTCCCTAAAGAGTTAACCAGTACTCTCAATCCTTCACCACTACTCTGTCCACCTCCCTAAAGAGTTAACCAGTACTCTCAATCCTTCACCACTACTCTGTCCACCTCCCTAAAGAGTTAACCAGTACTCTCAATCCTTCACCACTACTCTGTCCACCTCCCTAAAGAGTTAACCAGTACTCTCAATCCTTCACCACTACTCTGTCCACCTCCCTAAAGAGTTAACCAGTACTCTCAATCCTTCACCACTACTCTGTCCACCTCCCTAAAGAGTTAACCAGTACTCTCAATCCTTCACCACTACTCTGTCCACCTCCCTAAAGAGTTAACCAGTACTCTCAATCCTTCACCACTACTCTGTCCACCTCCCTAAAGAGTTAACCAGTACTCTCAATCCTTCACCACTACTCTGTCCACCTCCCTAAAGAGTTAACCAGTACTCTCAATCCTTCACACCTTTCTCTGGCACACTCTGGAACTCCCTCCCTGCTTCTGTGTCTCCACCTTCCTAACACTTCAATTCTTTTATGAGAGAGGTGTCGAAACATTTATCACTAAATTTTGCGTAGTTCTTTTTATTCTTACACAGGCTACATACAATTCAAGTGGGCGTTTTTTTTTTTTCCGAATATCCATTTTTTTAAACCTTGCTAGTTCCCCGTCTCACGTCAAAATTAACCTCATTCAAAGTATCTTAACTAAAAAACGTCAATAACTTCCACAGTGTGTCGTCGTTCTCCTCGAAAGGCATAGCAAAGGAGAGTGAAGTGTTGCCTTTCATTTTTTCACATTTTCTTGGAGGTGAGAGTGAGAGAGAGTGAGAGGGAGAGAGTGAGAGGGACAGACAGACAGATAACCCATTTTATCATATTTACACACCAAACATACCAATTATATGCCTAAAAACGCAAAAAACACCACAAAATAGGCCTATATGACTCCAAATAAGGCCATGGGAGAGAGTGAGAGGTGAGAGTGGGAGAGAGAGAGGGACAGACACAGATAACACATTTTATTATATTTACACACCAAATATATCAATTATATGCCCAAAATCGTGAAAAACACCACAATATAGGCCTATATGACTCCAAATAAGGCCATGGGAGAGAGTGAGAGGTGAGAGTGGGAGAGAGTGAGAGGGACAGACACAGATAACATATTTTATCATATTTACACGCCAAATATATCAATTAAATGCCTAAAAATGCAAAAAACACCACAAAATAGGCCTATACGACTCCAAACAAGGCCATGGGAGAGAGTGAGAGGTGAGAGTGGGAGAGAGTGAGAGGGACAGACAGACAGATAACACATTTTATCATATTTACACACCAAATATATCAATTATATGCCTAAAAACGCGAAAAACACCACAAAATAGGCCTATTCGACTCCAAATAAGGCCATGGGAGAGAGTGAGAGGTGAGAGTGGGAGAGTGAGAGGGACAGACAGACAGATAACACATTTTATCATATTTACACGCCAAATATATGAATTATATGCCTAAAAACGCGAAAAACACCACAAAATAGGCCTATTCGACTCCAAACAAGGTCATGGGAGAGAGTGAGAGGTGAGAGTGGGAGAGAGTGAGAGGGACAGAGACACAGATAACACATTTTATCATATTTACACACCAAATATATCAATTATATGCCTAAAAACGCGAAAAACACCACAAAATACGCCTATATGACTCCAAACAAGGCCATGGGAGAGAGTGAGAGGTGAGAGTGGGAGAGAGTGAGAGGGACAGACAGACAGATAACACATTTTATCATATTTACACACCAAATATATCAATTATATGCCTAAAAACGCGAAAAACACCACAAAATAGGCCTATACGACTCCAAAAAAGGGCATGGGAGAGAGTGAGAGGTAAGAGTGGGAGAGAGTGAGAGGGACAGACACAGATAACATATTTTATCATATTTACACGCCAAATATATGAATTATATGCCTAAAAACGCAAAAAACACCACAAAATAGGCCTCTACGACTCCAAATAAGGCCATGGGAGAGAGTGAGAGGTGAGAGTGGGAGAGAGTGAGAGGGGCAGACAGACAGATAACACATTTTATCATATTTACACACCAAATATATCAATTATATGCCTAAAAACGCGAAAAACACCACAAAATAGGCCTCTACGACTCCAAACAAGGCCATGGGAGAGAGTGAGAGGTGAGAGTGGGAGAGAGTGAGAGGGAAGAGAGAGGGAGAGGGGGAGGGAGCAATCCAACAGGTGTCAGGTGAGGCGACGGGAAGGCATCTTAATATTTCCCTTTTTTTCCCTCTTTCCCTGGCTCACCTTCAAATCTGAGCCTGGCCAGGGGTCCGCTGTGGCTGTGGCTTTCTCCCCCAGGCGCCTCGTCCTCCCCGGGGCAAGATTTATGGAGTTTTTCCGCTTTTTCCATGACGGGGTTTAAACACACGGCGAGGTTTGTTTATTCTGGCAGCAACGGTGTCACAATTCCATGGCGCTTTTTCATTTATTTCTTCTAAGTCTTTTTATTCTTGCTTTCTGTATGTTGTTTGTTTTGTTATTTTTGTTTATTTTGTTTTTTTGTTGTTTTGTGGTGTTTTGTTTTTGTTTTGTGGTGTTTTGTGTGTTTTGGTGTTTGTTAAGAAATTCGTTTTATTTCTTATTTTGATGTGTTCTATAACTTGTCAGTGTTTCTATTTAGTTATATTTTTTCATGTATCTTTTATATTTATTTTCTATATTCTAGTTAAGTTACAAAGGCATTTTGGAGGTACATTTTTCATTTTTAGTGAAGAAATATTTCCATATATCTAAATTTTCTAACTTCTATATTCTCCTACTTTAAGGCAAGAATAAATTAGATCACCCCTATAGTAAACATAATAAACACATAAATATCTTACAAAAATTGATTAACAAGTTTTAACCCTGCTCAGTTTAAGTTCAGAAATGCGATGTCGTGTTCTGTTGACAAGTTAATCATTTTCTTCACTTTTCCAATCCCGCTCTAAAAATGCCTTTCCTCTAATGCCCCACACTGATTTAACCTCCCATTATATTCACCCATTAATACAACCCCATATATTGGCCGATAGATAAGAGATAGTGATGGTATGGGAGTGTGTGCATATTACATTAACTGGCAACTTTCTTTATCAACACAAATTTCTTACTAATCCTTTGTCTCTGACCTTTAACTGTGCATTAAAGACTTCCGCACCCCGCCCACGCCCGGGAAATATGATACGCCTGCCCCACCTTATCAGAGAGAGAGAGAGAGAGAGAGAGTACTTTTAATTAATATTTCCTCTTTTCAACTATTCCGTTCTCCTCCTCTCTCTCTCTCTCTCTCTCTCTCTCTCTCTCCTATTTAGCGAGTATTAATTCTTCTACAATCTCTACACTGCTTCCTTCTCTTCCTTACACTAGAGTGGTCTTCAATCTATTTTAATGTCATCAAAATATATATCAAATCTACGTTTCATATCTCATTTCTATAACTATGTAAACAGGAAAAGCAGTTTCTTAATTTTTTTTATTTAACTTTTACATGTTCATCCATATATTTACACACCTCATCTCAAATACCCAGTAGTCCACCTCTAGCCAGCTGTCCACGGTCCAGCCCTCACTTCATCTCGTCCTCCCAGGTTGAATAGGCTAGCACTGCACCAGAGCATTTTGATGAAGGCTACAGGTGGATACAGTGACAGCTACAGTGATCAACATGGCTCAACTATGATTTAGTTTGACATGTTTATTCCTCATCATATTTCATTTCGTGCTGGCGCATAACGTTATCTAGTGGAAGGGGAAGTAGTGCAGTGCATTGTGGGTTGTCCAGTGTCCTAGGCCTGCTCGCGCAGTGGAGGAAGTTGGGGGGAGCAAGGAGCGCCAGCCGCCAAGGCGCCAGTTTGAGACTTTAAGAGTTTGAGTGACGGAAGGGGTGTCAGTGTTTGGAGTGCGGCCCTGTGTTGCTGCTGGCTTATTCAACATGGATTTACACTGATGAGGAGGATGACACCTGCAGCGACTGCCTGTATGTGCTGGTGCCTTACTTCACATGGATTGACGCTGGGCAGGAGAGTGACATAGGCTGCTGGTGCAAGCTTGGTGTCTGGCTGGGAGGGCCACCTAGAAGCTGGTCAGCACGGCCACCACCACGTAATGTTGGTAAGTGACCCCCCCCACGCAATAACAACAACAACAGTGTGCACAGTGTGTTGTTGTAATGGGCGGTGTCTGTGATAGTGTTGTTCCTTGTGATAATTCCGTGTGGAACACAACAAGGACGGTGAAGTGACGCTAGTGTCTGTGTATGTACCGCCGGGCCCACCACCTCCATCACCATTCTGCCTCACTCAAACCCTCGCCACACAAACACCTGCCGATGACACTTGTATTTGAATAGATGGTAGCCAAGCATAGTCATGTGGCTCTTCATCTAGCGTCACCAGTGACTGGAAAACAATGCCAAGTGTGACAAATATTAGCCAAACACAGGCGGCAGGCAGGCGGCAGACGACGCCTGAGCCAGCCCCGCCCACTTGATGACGTCACACCCCTGGCCGGGCGGGCTGGTGACCGTTGATGATTTTACGTACGTAACGGAACTCATTTCAAAATCGACTTATAGAAAAAATAAAGCTGGATCCGAATGGTTGATATATTATGACTTGTTAGATACTTAAACTAATTTCTACAATATCAAAACATCTCCAGGCTAACTAGTTTAAGAAATTTTTTTTTAAATAACTTTGTTAAAAGTATAAAAATATTTTCACCTTGAAACGGCTAAAACGTCCATCCATTTCGACTTTTTACTTCTTTCAAAAAATATTAGACAATATGAGCAATCTTTTCAGGCCTCCAACATCTACCCAGTACCAGAAGTGAACGAATGTAATGATATTATTGTAAAAAATAGCGTTGAAATCCAAATTCATTGAAAACTGTTGTAAAGTGTAGCCATTGTCACTTGGCGAGTATTTCAAAACACTTTGCAGAGTCTGAACAATCTTGTAAGGCATTCTGGAACGAGCTAACTAGTGAAGCAGAAACGTAAACAAATAGAATAAAAAATATAAAATATACATTTAGCAGGAATAAACACCATTTCAGAATGTTGGTATTGGACTGAATGGGTTTATTTCACACTTAAACGAACAAGCGCAATTCTTTAAAGCCACAAAGAGCCAGTTATAGCTTCAAATAAAAAACTCCAAAATGGCAAATCGTAAATTTCAACCGTTAAGTCACCTCGTACCTGCGCCATAAAACACCACTAAACGCCACATGCTTACCGAACACAGGCGAGCAACGCACTTCATACACCACCAATCACTCACAGAGACACAAAAATCGTAGTACAGAGACGAAATAATGGAGTTCAGACAATAGCTGAACCAGCAGACTTCAACAGGTTGCGGGAACGCCTGAGTGGCCGGCCTCCGTGGAGAAGACCGCCCGTATTTTGCCTCAATTATTGTTTCATCACCTCAAAACAAGACAATGGTGGATATAGGTGAACGTAGTGAAGTATTCTTATTCCTGTAAGATCAGAATGAGTCAACTTTTCAGCGGAAGTAATGAAGTATCGGTGTGAGAAGTGTTTGTGCATGAGTGACGTCAGTAGAGAGACATCCTCCTGCCCTCCAGTGTGTCCCCTCGTCAATATTCACCAACCTTAGCATTGTTCCCAGGTGTAGCGAGCACACTGGTGGCCTGACGTGTGCTGAGGTAAGCGACAGTTGGTGGACAAGTGTGTGTGTGTGTGTGTGTGTGTGTGGCGTGAAATGGGGAGTGTGGGTTGGCCTGGCTTGTCATTCCTTGCTTAATTAAGGTTTAGATAGGGTATTGAAATAGTGGTTCGGTCCAATTAGCCCACTCACTGAATGAAAGAGGATGGCGCTCAGTAAGTCACATGTACATGACGTGATGTATATTTAGATTATAGTGAACAGCGAAGCATAAAGCGTGACGAAGCGGAGGAAACAAGTCGATATATGTGGATAGAATTGAAGAAAAGAAAGAAAAAGAAAAATTTAACAAAAAAAGATACAAAAATAAAAAAATAAAAAAGATTGAAAGAAGCAAAAATTAAAAGTTGAAAGTGAAATAGTAAAAATTTCTGAATGTTGTGTTAGTGATTAGTTAATGAAACACACAGCTACAGGTGAGAGATGCCTTAAATATACTCAGAATGACAAAATATCCCTAGACACGTGTATATTGTTCCCAAATGTTGTGTTAGTGATTAGTTAATGAAACACACAGCTACAGGTGAGAGGCGCCTTAAATGTACTCAGAATTACAAAATATCTACGTAGAAAGTCGCTAAATCGGTGTTCGTACATTTTTAATTCCAGAAAAGAGAGAGAGAGAAAAAAAAACAAGAGAATGAAGAATGAATGAGAGGGAAGGAAAAGGAAGACATGAAAGGAAGAAGGGAAGAAATGAAGGAAGAAAGAAATAAGATACTAAATTATAAGAAATAGGCTGGGAATGAAAGAAGGAATAGTAAAATAAACGAGGAAAAAGCAACAAATTTAAAGAGAAAGAAAGAAAACGGGGAAATTTACAAAAAAAGGAATAAATTTAGGGAAAAAAAACAATGAGAAAAAAAAAATTAAAAAGGAGACAGAAAAAAAAGAGAGAGAAAAAGAAAGGAAGAGAAATGCGAGAGGAAAAAAAAAAAGCATAAATTTTGGAATAAAACAAAAGAAAAGAAAAAAATAAATAAATAAAATCAATAAACGAAGGATACGAAAAAGAAAAAAAAAAAAAAAGAAAGCATTTTTTAGAAAGTGAAGAAGAAAATTTTGAGGAAAAACGAAATTGAAAAAATAATAAACTGAGAAAATGAAGAGACGAAAGAAAATAAATGAAAAAAAAGAAGAAAAAGAAAATGAAAATAAATAAATTGAAATGAAAAAAATGAAAATAAAAAAAAAAAGAAAAGAAAGAAAAAAAAAAGAAAACATGAAATGAAAAGGAAATGGAAGAAAATGAATAAATAAATTGAAATGAAAAATGAAAATAAAATAAGAAATAGATGAGAAAGAAAGAAAATAAAAAAAAAAAACACGAAAGAAATTAAGGAAATAGATTTTTTTGAGAAGAGAAAAATTTTTGAAAGGAAAACCGAAATGACAAAATAAATAAAAATTAATCTTAAAAATTGAAAAAAACACAAAAAAAAAAGAAAAAGAAAGAAAAGTGAATGAAGGAAAATAAAAAAAAGTTGAAAAATAGAAAAAGCAAAATAGATGGAAAAAAATTAAGAGAAATGGAGAAAATATAGAAAAAAAAAAAAAAAAAGGAAAAGGAAAGAAAGAAAGGGAATGAAGGAAAATAAAAAAATAAAAGAAAATTTCAGTAAAGCACAGGAAGAAAGATTAAGAGAAAAACAAAAAGATGGGAAAAAAAATCAAACTAAACCAAAGAAAATGAGAAAATTAATATTATGAAACAAATAAAAAAAAAAACTCGGAAAATTTTGGTGAAACTGAAAAAAAATATAAAAGAAAAAAATAGAGAAAATATAAAAAAGAAATGGAAAAATGAATGAGAAAAGGAAAAAAAAGAAAGAAAAAAGTGAATGAAGGAAAACAAAACAAAACACAAAAAATGGAAAATTAGAGAAAGACATAGAAAGAAAGATTAAGAGACAAACAAAGAGATGAAAAAAAAAATAATAAAACTCGGCCAAAAAAACGAGAAAAATGAAAATGAAATCAAGAAAGCAAGGTAGAAATAGAAGAGAAATCTGGACGCACCGTTGTAAAGACAGAAATGGCAGCTTTCCGCCCGTGTGAGAGAGAGAGAGAGAGAGAGAGAGAGAGAGGCCAAAGAAAACCACAAAAAGAAAATGAGAGGAAAAAAAAATAAAAAAATGAAAAAAGCAAGATAAAAATAAAAGCGAAAAAAAATGGACGCCTTGTTGAAAAGCACAGAAGAAAAAAAAAATAAGAGAAAGAAAAGAAGAAAAAAAAATAAGAATAAAATTAGAAAACGAGAAAACGAGAACAAAAAAAAAAGCAAGATAGAAATAAAAGAAGAATTATCAACGACCCTTTAGAAGCTTACGAGAAAAAAAAAAATAGAAAGATAACAAAAATAAAACTAAACTGAGAAAACGAGAAAACGAGAACAAAAAATAAAGCAAGATAGAAATAAAAGAAGAATTATCAACGACCCTTTAGAAGCTTACGAGAAAAAAAAATAATAGAAAGATAACAAAAATAAAACTAAACTGAAAAACGAAAAAACGAGAATAAAATCAAGAAAACAAGGTAGAAAATAAATGAAGAAACATGAACGCCCCGTTGGAAAGGCAGAATCGCAGCTTCCCGCCCGTGTCACCGCGTCACAGCCCCCACAGACCACAACCCTCACCCGCCAGCATGTCACAGCCACAGGAACACAGTGTTGTCAACCAGCCCCCCACAGAACCACCCTTCAGGCTCTTTCT
>NC_059256.1:3723218-3735718 GCF_017591435.1 Portunus trituberculatus | reverse complement strand
CAGCATTAATCTAACCTTACACAGCATTAACCTAACCTTACACAGCATTAACCTAACCTTACACAGCATTAACCTAACCTTACACAGCATTAATCTAACCTTACACAGCATTAATCTAACCTTACACAGCATTAACCTAACCTTACACAGCATTAATCTAACCTTACACAGCATTAACCTAACCTAACACAGCATTAACCTAACCTTACACAGCATTAATCTAACCTTACACAGCATTAATCTAACCTAACACAGCATTAACCTAATCTAACACAGCATTAACTTAACCTAACACAGCATTAACCTAACCTAACCTAACCATCTTTGCCTTACCTAACCTAATCTAACCTATTTAAATCTAACCTTACCTAACCCAATCTAATTAACCCCTTCAGTACCAGGATGTATTTTTCTATTCATTCTGGTGACTATTTGGTGATTCTGTACAGCTTCAGAAACACATGTAGGGATTAAAATGGTGAAGACTGTGGCCATTAATCTTCTGCCCTCCATAGACCCTTCCTAATGTCAATAAAATGGTCTAATGGTGCACAAAACTCAATTAAAATAGTGAGGACTGTGGCCATTAACCTTCTGCCCTCCATACACCCTTCCTAATGTCAATAAAATGGTCTAATGGTACACAAAACTCAATTAAAATAGTGAAGACTGTGGCCATTAACCTTCTGCCCTCCATACACCCTTCCTAATGTCAGTAAAATGGTTTAATGGTTCACAAAACTCAATTAAAATAGTGAAGACTGTGGCCATTAATCTTCTGCCCTCCATACACCCTTCCTAATGTCAATAAAATGGTCTAATGGTGCACAAAACTCAATTAAAATAGTGAAGACTGTGGCCATTAATCTTCTGCCCTCCATAGACCCTTGCTAATGTCAATAAAATGGTCTAATGGTGCACAAAACTCAATTAAAATAGTGAAGACTGTGGCCATTAATCTTCTGCCCTCCATAGACCCTTGCTAATGTCAATAAAATGGTCTAATGGTGCACAAAACTCAATTAAAATAGTGAAGACTGTGGCCATTAATCTTCTGCCCTCCATAGACCCTTGCTAATGTCAATAAAATGGTCTAATGGTGCACAAAACTCAATTAAAATAGTGAAGACTGTGGCCATTAATCTTCTGCCCTCCATAGACCCTTGCTAATGTCAATAAAATGGTCTAATGGTGCACAAAACTCAATTAAAATAGTGAAGACTGTGGCCATTAATCTTCTGCCCTCCATAGACCCTTGCTAATGTCAATAAAATGGTCTAATGGTACACAAAACTCAATTAAAATAGTGAAGACTGTGGCCATTAATCTTCTGCCCTCCATAGACCCTTGCTAATGTCAATAAAATGGTCTAATGGTACACAAAACTCAATTAAAATAGTGAAGACTGTGGCCATTAATCTTCTGCCCTCCATAGACCCTTGCTAATGTCAATAAAATGGTCTAATGGTGCACAAAACTCAATTAAAATAGTGAAGACTGTGGCCATTAATCTTCTGCCCTCCATAGACCCTTGCTAATGTCAATAAAATGGTCTAATGGTGCACAAAACTCAATTAAAATAGTGAAGACTGTGGCCATTAATCTTCTGCCCTCCATAGACCCTTGCTAATGTCAATAAAATGGTCTAATGGTACACAAAACTCAATTAAAATAGTGAAGACTGTGGCCATTAATCTTCTGCCCTCCATAGACCCTTGCTAATGTCAGTAAAATGGTTTAATGGTGCACAAAACTCAATTAAAATAGTGAAGACTGTGGCCATTAATCTTCTGCCCTCCATAGACCCTTGCTAATGTCAGTAAAATGGTCTAATGGTGCACAAAACTCAATTAAAATAGTGAAGACTGTGGCCATTAATCTTCTGCCCTCCATAGACCCTTCCTAATGTCAGTAAAATGGTTTAATGGTTCACAAAACTCAATTAAAATAGTGAAGACTGTGGCCATTAACCTTCTGCCCTCCATAGACCCTTGCTAATGTCAATAAAATGGTCTAATGGTTCACAAAACTCAAGGTAATAATGTGTCCCAGTACTGAAGGGGTTAAAAGACAATAAATCTGTGAGTGGAGTAGCAGTAAGCAGTGTATGTTATCAAACTTCATGTTCTCCTTCACATACCCTTTGTAACACTAACAGTAACACAACACAACACAACACAACACTATGCTGTCCACTAACACCAACACACAGCACACCAACACATGGCAGGGATTAAATCAAGGTTCATTTTAACACATTCACACTACATCACACACTGTCAGGCACACACCAATAAACTCTCTAAGGCAGGGTTTGTGTCCTGGCCTGCTGTGTGTGTGTGTGTGTGTGTGTGTGTGTGTGTGTGTGTGTGTGTGTGTGTGTGTGTTTACCAGTTGTTGTTTTCCAGGGCCAGGGCTTCACGCTTATCCAATTTTTCTTTCAAGCTCTGCACACTCGTTACTGACACCACTTCCTCACTCAAACTGTTCCACGTCTCAACACATCTTTGCGGGAAACTCTATTTTTTAACATCTCTCGGACATCTTCTCTTCCTCAGCTTCTTACTATGTGATCTTGTGCTTCTAATGTCATATTCTTCTCTCAGGATCAGTTTCTCATTATCCACTTGGTCCATTCCGTTGATCAATTTATAAACTTGTATCAGGTATCTCTCTCTCTCTCTCTTCTCTGTTCCAGGGTTGGTAGATCCATAGCCTTTAGTCTCTCCTCATATGTCATCCCTTCAAATTCTGGAACCATTCTTGTAGCCATTTTTTGTAGTCTCTCCAACTTCCTTATGTGTTTCTTTTTATGAGGGGTCCACACTACTCCTGCATATTCCAATCTAGGTCTTATTATAGTACTTAGCAATTTCTTCATCATTTCTTTGTCCATGTAGTGAAATGCTACTCCAATATTCCTTAGCAAATGTGTGTGTGTGTGTGTGTGTGTGTGTGTGTGTGTGTGTGTGTGTGTGTGTGTGTGTGTGTGTGTGTGTTCCTCCCTCACCAACACTTGCTGCCCCTGATCCTGATGGCCATTTTTCTTCTCTGCTCCACAGGACAAGCCAGACCCCCAGCCAGATCACCAGCAGCCTCACCAGCCTTACCACCAGCTCGTCCCAGAAGCCCCCACTGGTCATACTTCAGCCCCAGGCCCGGATGGCTCTTGCTAGACAACGAGCACCCCGGCTGCCCCTCCTGATGCTGCCTGTAGAGCACACACCACCACCCAAGGCCTCGTCACTCACCATTAAAGAAGTAGAAGAAGAAGAAGAAGATGTAGATGTTGATGTAGAAAAAGTAGAAGAAGAAGAAGAGGAGGAGGAGAAGGAGGAGGAGGAGGAGGAGGAGGAGGAAGACAACCCGCCAACCCAGGCAGCTGCCACCCAAACTGTTCCCGAAGAGCCCCTCTCACCCATCCCCCAGACACTGACACTTGAAGGACACACACCACTACCCTATCCAGCTGCCACCCAGACACTTCCTGCAGAACACACATCATCTCAGCCACCTGCCATCAAGATTCTTGCAGGCGCACACCACTACCCCGGCCAGCTGCCACCCAGACACTTCCTGCAGAACACACATCATCTCTGCCACCTGCCATCAAGATTCTTACAGGACGCACATCACTCTTCCGGCCAGCTGCCCCCATGAAGGTTCCTGCAGGACACACATCACCCAAGCCCCCTGCACTGACAATTCAAGGACACACACCAGCCCAGCCCCCTGCCACTAAGGTTCCTGCAGGACACCCAGCCCCCAAGCCCAATATCCTGGTAATTTCTGCAGGACACACACCATGCCAGTCCACTGCCACCACGGTTCCTGAAGGACTTCCAGCCCCCAAGCCCAACATCCTCATGGTTCCTGCAGGACTCACACCTCCACCCCAACTTTCTGCCCTCACAGTTCCTGCACCACACCCTCCACCACCCCAGCCCCCTCCCCTAGTGGTTCCTGAAGGGCACCCATCCCCCGAGCCGCCCCCCACAACAGCGGATGGAGTACCACTGCGACGGAATCCTAGCCGCCGCTGCAATGAACTGCCACCACCCCCGCCCCCCGTCCCGGAGCTTCCTGAAGGACACATACCACCCCAGCCACTCGGGGCCCCCACCCTGGGATCTCCTAGAGGACGATCACGCCGGGGTCGTGGCCGGCGGGGCCGTGGCCGCCCACGCAAGCACCCACTGTCAAGACTGCCCACCCCATCGCCCCCACCACCTCCCCCAGTGTATCCCATAGGAGTGCGCCGGCCCCGTGGCCGCCCCAAGCACCCACTACCCATTTCACCTCCCCCTGCTCCCCCTCCTCCTCTAGTACCAGTGCGCCGCCCCCGGGGCCGCCCACGCAAGCATTCACAATACCACAGATTTCTCCCATCCACCTCGGCCAGCACCACCACTGGCCACCACCACCAGCAGCCGTGGCCTTCAGCTGAGGTGGATGAGGATGGCAGTATGAGCTGGGATGAGGAGGAGGTAGGGGGGGCAGTGGGTGGTGGCAGTGGGAGTGATGAGGAGAAGGAGGACGGAGCAGAGGGTGGTGAGGGCAGCGGCTCGAACTACAAGCCTAGCTATGAGTGTCCGCTGTGTGGGCGGACGCTGAACACCAAGCCAGGCTACAACAACCACATCAAGACACACTTCAACGTGAGGAAGTACAACTGCTTTGAGTGCGGCAAACAGTTCTCAGACAAGTCCAACCTGATCACCCACGCCATGATGCACAACGTGGTCAAGTACTACCAGTGCCCTGAGTGCAACGACAGCTTCCGCCACAAGGAGGAGCTGCTGGCGCACGTCTTCACACACAATGACGCCTCAGACTGCCCCCACCAGTGCCGCCACTGTGGCGAGAGGTTCCTCACCAGGACCTACCTCACCCTGCACAGGCTGTCACACCCCGGCATCAACAACTCAGACTGCCTGGAGTGCGGCAAGGAGTTCACCAACAAGGGCCTGCTGGTGACGCACACCAGGCAGCACATGGGTGGGGACGGCCTGGCCTGCAGGGACTGTGGCCGGAGGTTCCTGCAGCGGTCCGCCCTCACCCAGCACCAGGTCACCCACCGCTCCGTGGAGTTCTATGAGTGTCCAGACTGCGGCATGAAGTGCGTCACCAAGCCGGACCTGATCCTGCACCGCCACACCCACGCCGAGGCCAAGATAGACGGGTGCGGCGTGGGCCACGGCCAGGGCAAGCACGAGGAGTGCCTGGAGTGTGGCAAGCTGTTCGGCAACAAGTCGCTGCTGACGCTGCACACCGCCACGCACCGCGGCGTGCGCAGCTACGAGTGTCTGGAGTGCGGCGAGAAACTGGCCAACAAGGCGCGGCTCATCCTGCACGCCAGGACGCACCTCGGCCTCAAGAGCTTCGAGTGCTACCAGTGCGGCAAGATTTACCCCAGCGTGTACGGCCTCAACCAGCACAAGCTGCGGCACGGCGCCAAGCGGCACCAGTGCCAGCTGTGTGGCAAACGGCTGGCCACGGAGCGCAGCCTGGCAGCACACATGTTCATACACGTTCGCCGGAAGAAGGGCAAGCGCGTCGTCTGCCTGGAGTGTGGAAAGAGGTTCTACGACAAGAAGGACCTGGACAAACACGCCCAGAAGCACGACGAAGACATCGACTACCGGTGTGAACAGTGCGGCAAGTACTTCTCTGGTGCCTCCAGCCTCAAGGCACACATCCTCAGGCACTCCGGCGTCAGGCCATACAAGTGTGACCACTGCGGCAAGTGCTTCCTAACCAAGTCCGAGCTGGCCAGCCACATCTTGGTGCACCTCTGAGGCTGCGGCAGCGGTGGCGGTGGTGGTGTTTTGACTTTCAATAAATATTTACTATTTGCTTTTCTTTCTTTGTCTATCTTTGGTGTGTGTGTATGTGTGTGTGTGTGTGTGTGTGTGTGTTAGTGATAATAACTGATTTTTTTTTTTTATGTAAGAGGCGAAATCTGTCCAGTACAACAAAATGACTAAGCAGAAATGCCCACTTAGATACCAAACCCTGAGCAGATCCAAGAAAGTTGGCCACAAGAATGGGATCAATGTGTTAGAACCTCCCTCCTGAATGAGTTCAAGTCACAGGAAGGTGTAAACACAGCAGCAAGCTGGGAGTTCCACACTGTACCAGATAAGTGAGTGAAGGATTGAGAG
This sequence comes from Portunus trituberculatus, assembly GCF_017591435.1. NCBI lineage: Eukaryota > Metazoa > Arthropoda > Malacostraca > Decapoda > Portunidae > Portunus > Portunus trituberculatus. The sequence goes on along the minus strand of NC_059256.1, from coordinate 3,729,554 downwards.
TACTGGTTAACTCTTGCATTAGGAAGGTGGACAGAGTAATGGTGAATGATTGAGAGTACTAGTTAACTCTTGCATTAGGAAGGTGGACAGAGTAGTGGTGAAGGATTGAGAGTACTGGTTAACTCTTGCATCAGAGAGGTGGACAGAGTAGTGGTGAATGATTGAGAGTACTGGTTTACTCTTGCATTGGGGAGGTGGACAGAGTAATGGTAAAGGATTGAGAGTACTGGTTAACTCTTGCATTGGGGAGGTGGACAGAGTAGTGGTGAATGATTGAGAGTACTGGTTAACTCTTGCATCAGAGAGGTGGACAGAGTAGTGGTGAGAGGAAGAAGAAATGTGTAGTGAGTGGAGGAAGATGGAAACACAGAAGCAGGTCGAGAGTTCCTTGGAATGGTTACTGCTTCCGTGTGAGAGAGCCATCTGTGTGTGGTGAACGTATAACAGGTGATAGTGTCTGGCATGGAGGCGTACAGTCCTCATTCTTTTTCTCAACCTAAACCTTCTAAACCTTGGTTCAACACAGCCTGTTCTCGTGCTATACATGATAGAGAGGTTGCCCACAAAAGGTACTTGAGCCTTCCATCTCCTGAATCTCATGCACTTTATATCTCTGCCTGGATTCAAGCCAAGTCAGTTCTTCAACTTGCTAAACACTCCTTCATAAATAAAAAAAAATATCAACATTTTTCAAACTCAAACTTCCCTCGTGACTTCTGGCATCTAGCCAAAAACATCTCAAATATCTTCACTTCTTCATCTTTCCCTCCGTTATTTCACGGTGATGGCACCACTGCCATCTCTTCTGTCTCTAAAGCTGAACTCTTCTCTCAAACCTTTGCTAACATTTCTACCTTGGATGACTCTGGGCTCGTCCCTCCCTCTCCTCCCTCTGACTGTTGAATGCCTATAGTTAAAATTCTTCATAATGATGTTTTCCATGCCCTCGCTGGCCTAAACCCTCGGAAGGCTTATGGATGGAGTCCTCCTATCATTCTCAAAAACTGTGCTTCCGTGCTTGCACCTTGCCTGGCCAAACTCTTTCAACTTTGTCTATTGCCTTCTCTTTCCTTCTTTCTGGAAGTTTGCCAACATTCAGCCTGTTCCTAAAAGGGTGACCGTTCTAACCCCTCAAACTACCGTCCTTATAGCTTTAATCTCTTGCTTGTCTACAGTTTTTTAATCTATCCTGAATAGGAAGATTCTCAAACATCTGTCACTTCACAATCTTCAGTCTGATCGCCAGTATGGCTTCCGTCAAGGTCGCTCTACTGGTGATCTTCTGGCTTTCCTTACTGAGTCTTGGTCATCCTCTTTTAGAGATTTCGGTGAAACTTTTATTATCGCGTTAGACATATCAAAAGCTTTTAATAGAGTCTGGCATAAAGCTTTGATTTCAAAACTGCTCTCCTACGGCTTCTATCCTTCTCTCTGCAACTTTATCTCAAGTTTCCTTTCCGACCGCTCTATTGCCGCTGTGGTAGACGGTCACTGCTCTTCACCTAAATCTATCAACAGTGGTGTTCTTCAGGGTTCAGTCCTGTCATCCATCCTCTAACTATTATTCATTAATGACTTTAATTCTTAACCAAACATCTTGCCCTATCTACGTCTTTTCAGAGACGACCAATTAAGGAAGTCAACAAGTCACGCGGGGACGCCACAGAACGCTGACTTCAAATCTTTCAAAGATTTCTGATTGAGGCAGAGAAAACTAGTGTTCAATGCCTCAAAAACTCAATTGGTCCATGTATCAAGTGGACACAACCTTCCAGACAACTATCCCTTCTTTTCCAATAACACTCAACTGTCTCCCTCTCCCACACTGACTATCCTCAGTCTGTCCTTTACTCATAATCTTATAACTGGAAACTTCACATCTCATTTCCTGCTAAAACAACATCTGTTATGAAGTTAGACATTCTGAGGCGTCTTCGCCAGTTTTTCTCGCCTCTCCAACTGGTAGATCTGTACAAGGGCCTCCAACACACACACACACACACACACAAAAAAAAAAAAAAAATAATAATAATAATAATAATAATAATAATAATAATAATAATAAAAAAGCCCACTTAGTTGCTAGTCCCCTTGCAGGTCCGATTGAGTTCCGTAGCCAATGTCTTGAAACTTACCTCTTTAATGAAGTCAAGTCGTAGGAAGTTAGAAGTACAGAAGCAGGCAGGGAGTTCCAGAGTGTACCAGATTAGCGTATGAATGATTGAGAGTACTGGTTAACTCTTGCATTGGGGAGATGGACAGAGTAGTGGTGAAGGATTGAGAGTACTGGTTAACTCTTTAGAGAGGTGGACAGAGTAGTGGTGAAGGATTGAGAGTACTGGTTAACTCTTTAGAGAGGTGGACAGAGTAGTGGTGAAGGATTGAGAGTACTGGTTAACTCTTTAGAGAGGTGGACAGAGTAGTGGTGAAGGATTGAGAGTACTGGTTAACTCTTTAGGGAGGTGGACAGAGTAGTGGTGAAGGATTGAGAGTACTGGTTAACTCTTTAGAGAGGTGGACAGAGTAGTGGTGAAGGATTGAGAGTACTGGTTAACTCTAGAGAGGTGGACAGAGTAGTGGTGAAGGATTGAGAGTACTGGTTAACTCTTTAGAGAGGTGGACAGAGTAGTGGTGAAGGATTGAGAGTACTGGTTAACTCTTTAGAGAGGTGGACAGAGTAGTGGTGAAGGATTGAGAGTACTGGTTAACTCTTTAGAGAGGTGGACAGAGTAGTGGTGAAGGATTGAGAGTACTGGTTAACTCTTTAGAGAGGTGGACAGAGTAGTGGTGAAGGATTGAGAGTACTGGTTAACTCTTTAGAGAGGTGGACAGAGTAGTGGTGAAGGATTGAGAGTACTGGTTAACTCTTTAGGGAGGTGGACAGAGTAGTGGTGAAGGATTGAGAGTACTGGTTAACTCTTTAGAGAGGTGGACAGAGTAGTGGTGAATGATTGAGAGTACTGGTTAACTCTTTAGAGAGGTGGACAGAGTAGTGGTGAAGGATTGAGAGTACTGGTTAACTCTTGCATTGGTGAGGTGGACAGAGTAGTGGTGAGAGGAAGAAGAAAGCGTTGTGCAGAGAGAGTGGGGGAGGAGAGGAGGCATGCAGTTAGGGAGATGAGAAGAGCAGTTAGCATGAAAATATCGATAAAAGATAGAGAGATGCAAGTTAATGCTATTTTTCTATTAATGACTTTTTAAACTTAATGTAAAAGAAATCAATTGGTATATATTGTTTATAGACGGTTTCTGAGTACTAGATGAATACTCTCTCTCTCTCTCTCTCTCTTGCGAGCTAATCATTGCAATAAACAAATATGCCATTTCGACTTTACGGAGAGAATAATGAAATATGCACATCCATTAAATTATACCGTTTATTTTTCACTCATTATTATTTCTATTTTCGTTCTCGGGTCAAGTTTTGCTGAACAATAATATGTTGTCACGATATGCGCTTGTCACACCGCTATTGTTATACATTTTGGTGGCGCGTCTGTTTCTCCCCTACTTACAATAGAAAAAATGTAAAATTAACCGCATTTTGGTAAACAGGACCTAGAAACTGACTAGAAACGTACAAATAGACACTAAAAACCGAAGCAACACAATCCCAACACCACAAAAAACAGAGAAATGACAAAATATCGAGAAACACAACACACTTAAAAAAAACATTAACAAGTACAACAAACACACAAAAACATCACCCAAAATTACAAACCAACTAAAGAACCCAAAAATGGAGGTTTGAGTGAGAAAAGAGAAGAAAAGAGTAAAAATATGAAATGCGCGGGACGGAAAGAGACGCAGCCCTCAGTTGTTGATGTGACGGTGGTCGGGATGGTCACGGCGCGCGTCTCTCACATCCCCGGCGCCTTTTTATTGAATATGCGGCCGTGTTGATACTGCAAAATCCCACTATTTCTGGTGAGAGGGAGAGCACGGCCTGGGAGAGGGAGGGAGGGGGAGAGGTGAGCCGTGGGGGGGCGGGGTGAGAGGGAGAGTGAGTGTTCAATTTTCTATTATCCCTCGTGGGTCAGATTTTTATTTATTTTATTTATTTATTTATTATTAGTATTATTTTTAGCTTGGGTATGGTTGTGTGTGTGTGTGTGTTCGTTTGTTTGTTTGTTTGGGGTTCTTTTTGTGTGTGTGTCTGGTCTCTCTCTCTCTCTCTCTCTCTCTCTCTCTCTCTCTCTCTCTCTCTCTCTCTCTCTCTCTCTCTCTCTCTCTCTCATTCCCTTATTCGTTTCCATATTTCTCTCATTCCGTTATTCATTACCATATTCTCTCTCTCTCTCTCTCTCTCTCTCTCTCTCTCTCTCTCTCTCTCTCCATACATGTGCCCTCAAATTATCCGAGCGGAGGTGCAAATGGGGAGGAGGGGGGGGGGAGGGGAACCTTGGAGTATAGAGTGCCATTAATTTCTGTCACTCTTAACACAGCGTACATATAAGCTGCCTTGAGTGACGCTGAGCTGTGGACTGTGGCGGAGAGAGTTAATTTCCACTTATGCATCTTCCCAGCAAAAGTTGATTGTTAGTTTGGCTAATTAGAGCAAAATATTGTTAAGGAAATGAGGGAAAATTGATTAGAAGGTTGAAAATTAAATATATTCCCTTTAAAAATTAAGTTATATGAGTTTTTAGTATGTAGAGAGAGAGAAAGGGTTAAAATTGTTTGTTTGGCTAATTAGAGCAAAATAATGTTAAGGAAATGAGGGAAAATTGATTAGAAGTTGAAAATTAAATATATTCCCTTTAAAAATTAAGTTATATGAGATTTTAGTATATATAGAGAGAGAAAGGGTCAAAAATTGTTTGTTTGGCTAATTAGAGCAAAATATTGTTAAGGAAATGAGGAAAAATTGATTAGAAGGTTGAAAATTAAATATATTCCCTTTAAAAATTAAGTTATATGAGATTTTAGTATATATATATAGAGAGAAAGGGTCAAAAATTGTTTGTTTGGCTAATTAGAGCAAATTAATGTTCAGGAAATGAGGGAAAATTGATTAGAAGGTTGAAAATTAAATATATTCCCTTTAAAAATTAAGTTATATGAGATTTTAGTATATATATAGAGAGAGAAAGGGTCAAAAATTGTTTGTTTGGCTAATTAGAGCAAAATATTGTTAAGGAAATGAGGAAAAATTGATTAGAAGGTTGAAAATTAAATATATTCCCTTTAAAAATTAAGTTATATGAGATTTTAGTATATATATATATAGAGAGAAAGGGTCAAAAATTGTTTGTTTGGCTAATTAGAGCAAATTAATGTTCAGGAAATGAGGGAAAATTGATTAGAAGGTTGAAAATTAAATATATTCCCTTTAAAAATTAAGTTATATGAGATTTTAGTATATATAGAGAGAGAAAGGGTCAAAAATTGTTTGTTTGGCTAATTAGAGCAAAATAATGTTTAGGAAATGAGGGAAAATTAATTAGAAGTTTGAAAATTAAATATATTCCCTTTAAAAATTAAGTTATATGAGATTTTAGTATGTAGAGAGAGAAAGGGTTAAAATTGTTTGTTTGGCTAATTAGAGCAAAATATTGTTAAGGAAATGAGGAAAATTAATTAGAAGGTTGAAAATTAAATATATTCCCTTTAAAAATTAAGTTATATGAGTTTTTAGTAAGTAGAGAGAGAGAGAAAGGATTAAAATTGTTAGTTTGGCTAATTAGAGCAAATTATTGTTAAGGAAATGAGGAAAAATTGATTAAAAGTTTGAAAATTAAATATATTCCCTTTAGAAATTAAGTTATATGAGTTTTTAGTATGTAGAGGAAGAGAAAGGGTTGAAATTGTTTGTTTGGCTAATTAGAGCAAAATAATGTTAAGGAAATGAGGGAAAATTGATTAGAAGGTTGAAAATTAAATATATTCCCTTTAAAAATTAAGTTGTATTAATTTTTTAGTATGAAGAGAGAGAGAGAGAGAGAAGGTGGCCCGCTGGAGGACTGCAGGAGGGGTCGCTAGTTTAAGATCCAGGACATGACACATTGACCTCGCTAACAGTACTTATAAAAAATATTGTGATGAATTAAATTTGCACGATCTGTTTGCTTCTACGTAATTTAGACCACATCCCACATCCTCTAATGTTTCTTTCTGCGTATTGTGTCACCAAAATGTTTAACCTTTTTCATCCACGTCCGCTGAATACACTCCAGCGTTCATACATCACCCACAGTGTCAATCTGGATCATTTTTCTGCGTATTGTCACCAAAATCTTTAACCTTTTTCATCCACGTACGCTGAATACACTCCAGCGTTCATACATCACCCACAATGTCAATCTGGATAATTTTTCTGTGTATTGTGTCACC
>NC_059256.1:3700718-3715718 GCF_017591435.1 Portunus trituberculatus | reverse complement strand
GCTTCAGATACTCATGTGGGGATTAAAACAATGAAAACTCCGGCCATTATTCTCCATGCTTCCTTAGACCCTTCCTAATGTCAATAAAATCGTCCAAAACTCGTGATAAGATTTACGTCCCAGTGCTGAAGGGGTTAAAAGAGGTGATGTGGTGATTGGTGTGAGAAGGCCATTTAAAAGACCTGCGGCAATGGAAGAAAAGAAATGATTGATTGTGTGGGTAAATGAAAGGCAGATGGCTGGTGATTCTTTGTGAGAGGTGATAATTTGTGCCAAGGTTAGGCTGCTGCAGTGTGATCTTATTTCTGGTACTGCATCTGACTCCAGTGATTTTAAAGCAAGTGAAAGGTGCTTTGGGAATTTCAAGAAAAGAACTGGAATTCACTCTTGTGTGGCACGGCAAGCCTACAAGTCCTGACAGTTGCCGCTGAGTAATTTATGCCTAGATTTAAGGAATTTGTGGATAAGGAGTGCTTAAACCCACAACAGATCTTTAATTGTGATGAAATTGCCCTAGTTTTGAAAATAAAAAACTAGCAAACATATCTATTTAACAAAGGAAGAGAAGTGTTTGGCAGGACACAGCTCATGAAAGACTTGCCAACACTGCTTCTGCTAAATTAAACCGCTGCTTTCTTGTGAACTTGGCAATGGCTGGAACGAATGAGCTGATTTATATATAGGTATCAATAGTCAAACTTTTTAACGCTCAAACGGCCACTTGGAACGAATTAAGTTTGAGTGTTGAGTCTCCACTGTAATTTAGTTTAATTGAGGCATCTTTGTGTCAGTTTGTGTCTTGTTTCACTGTTCACTGCCATTTGTCTTGTGGAGATATTGTTGTCTATCTATATATCCATTTATTTGTCTATTTATTTATCCAGTTAAGGTATCTTGAAGTCCATTTTTACCTTATTTCACTGCTGTTATTTATTTGAAGAGGGAAACGCTATCCAGGGCAACAAAAACAAATAAAAATCTCTCCCCTTCCTCTCCCACCCCATCCCCATCCCCACATCTGACCTCCCCTTCCCTACAGGTACATGGGCGTGAAGCAAGAGGTGCTGCTGACTCACGGGGACAGCATAGACAAGGTGGCCGAGGGGTTCAAGGTTGTGGCCACATCGGGGAACCTTATTGCTGCTATCGCCAATGACAAACTGCGACTTTATGGCTTACAGTTCCATCCAGAGGTGCGTGCAGGGGTGTGTTGGTGTGAGGTGTGTTTGGGGTGTTTTTGAGTGCTGGGGCATTTTTGGGGTGTTTTGGAGTGTTGGGTGTGTTTAAAGTGTGTTTTGGGGTGTGCTGGGGTGTATTTAAAGTGTTTTTAGGGTGTGCTGGGGTGTTTTGGAGTGTTTGGGGTGTATTTAATGTGTTTTGAGATTCATGGAAGTGTTTTTGGGATGTTTTGGAGTGTTGGGGTGTGTTTTGGGGGTCATGGGGTGTTTTTGGGGTGTTTTGGAGTGTTAGGGTGTGTTTGGAGTGTGTTTTGTGGGTCATGGGGTGTGTTTGGAGTGTGTTTTGGGTGTCATGGGGTGTTTTGGGGTGTTTTGGAGTGTTGGGGTGTGTTTAGATATTAGTGGGGGTCTTTTTGAGTGTTGGCGTGTATTTAAAGTGTTTTTTAAGTTTCGTGGGGGGTTTTGGGATGTTTTGTGGTGTTATAGGGTGTGTTTGGAGTGTTTTTCAAGGATTTTAGTGTGTTTGGATCACATTTTTACCTTGATAAATGGCCACAGTCTTCACTATTTTAATTGAGTTTTGTGTACCATTAGACCATTTTATTGACATTAGGAAGGGTCTATGGAGGGCAGAAGATTAATGGCCACAGTCATCACTATTTTAATATAGTTTCGTGTACCATTAGACCATTTTATTGACATTAGGAAGGGTCTATGGAGGGCAGGAGATTAATGGCCACAGTCTTCACTATATTAATATAGTTTTGTGTACCATTAGACCATTTTATTGACATTAGGAAGGGTCTATGGAGGGCAGGAGATTAATGGCCACAGTCTTCACTATTTTAATTGAGTTTTGTGTACCATTAGACCATTTTATTGACATTAGGAAAGGTCTATGAAGGTTAATGGCCACAGTCTTCACTATTTTGAGTTTTGTGCACCATTAGACCATTTTATTGACATTAGGAAGGGTCTATGGAGGGCAGAAGATTAATGGCCACAGTCTTCACTATTTTAATTGAGTTTTGTGTACCATTAGACCATTTTATTGACATTAGCAAGGGTCTATGGAGGGCAGAAGATTAATGGCCACAGTCTTCACTATTTTAATTGAGTTTTGTGTACCATTAGACCATTTTATTGACATTAGGAAGGGTCTATGGAGGGCAGAAGATTAATGGCCACAGTCTTCACTATTTTAATTGAGTTTCGTGTACCATTAGACCATTTTATTGACATTAGGAAGGGTCTATGGAGGGCAGGAGATTAATGGCCACAGTCTTCACTATTTTAATTGAGTTTTGTGTACCATTAGACCATTTTATTGACATTAGCAAGGGTCTATGGAGGGCAGAAGATTAATGGCCACAGTCTTCACTATTTTAATTGAGTTTTGTGTACCATTAGACCATTTTATTGACATTAGGAAAGGTCTATGAAGGTTAATGGCCACAGTCTTCACTATTTTGAGTTTTGTGCACCATTAGACCATTTTATTGACATTAGGAAGGGTATATGGAGGGCAGGAGATTAATGGCCACAGTCTTCACTATTTTAATTGAGTTTTGTGTACTATTAGACCATTTTATTGACATTAGGAAGGGTCTATGGAGGGCAGACGATTAATGGCCACAGTCTTCACTATTTTAATATAGTTTCGTGTACGATTAGACCATTTTACTGACATTAGCAAGGGTTTATGGAGGGCAGAAGATTAATGGCCACAGTCTTCACCACCACCACTAACCTCCCTTTATCCCTCACAGTTCCTAACCTAACCACTATCACCACCAGTAACCTCTCTCTGTTCCTCACCAGGTGGATTTGACAGAACAAGGTCTTACAATGATGAAAAACTTCTTGTACGAGATCAGCGGACTGTCTGGCACCTACACCCTTCAGAGCAGAGAGTTGCAGTGTATAAACTATATCAAGGAACATGTGGGCTCTAATAAGGTTCTGGTAGGTGTCTGTCTGTCTGTTTGTCTGTGTGTGTGTGTGTCTGTGCTTATGTTTATTTATTTATTTATTTTGTGTGTGTGTGTGTTTCCGCATTCATTCCTTCTTTCCGTGTGAGAGGTGTGTGGCTGGGAGAGTGAGTGAGAGGTGTGTGGCTGGGAGAGTGAGTGTGAGAGGTGTGTGGCTGGGAGAGAGAGTGTGAGAGGTGTGTGGCTGGGAGAGTGAGTGTGAGAGGTGTGTGGCTGGGAGAGTGAGTGTGAGAGGTGTATGGCACAGGTGGAAGAAAAAGAAGAGGTGGAGTTCTTAGTACCACTCCACCTTGATACAACCTTCCTAGAGTAACACCCCCAGTCCCCCAGCTTTGAACACCCCCCCACACTCCTGCAGTGCTGGTGGGGGGGTACTACTGGGGGGCACAGAGAGAGAGAGAGAGAGAGAGATTGATATAATTTTAACGAACACAAAAACACACAAAAGAGAATTAAGAGTGAAAAACAGCATCCCACACCCACAAAACACTCAAAAACACTTTAAAAACACCTTGAAACACATCCAAACACCCCAAATACACCTTCTACACACACAAACACCCAAAAACACACCCAAAATGAACCCAAACACATCCAAAACACTCAAACACACTCAAATATACTCAAATATACTCAAAAATACAGATTACACCTTTGAACACATACAGAAATGCTGCAAAAACATCCTGAAACACCCAAAACACACTCTACACTCTTAAAAACACCCTGGAACACCTCAAACATACCCAAAAACACACTCTACATCCCAGAAACACCCAAAATACACCCAAAAACATCTCAAACACCACAAAACACTTAAACACTTGAAAAACACCCAAAACACACCCAAAAATATCCCAAACACCCAAAAACACACTCCAAACACACCCAAACACCTCAAAAGTACACCCAAACACCCCAAAACACACCCCAACACTGCAAAAACATACTTAAACACCCCAAAACACACCCAAACACCCCAAAAACATACTTAAACACCCCAAAAACATACCCAAACACCCCAAAACACCCCAAAAACACACCCAAACATCTCACCCCCCACTCTAATAACATTCCTATACCGTTGCAGATGCTAGTGAGTGGAGGGGTGGACTCAACAGTGTGTGCTGCCCTGCTCCACAAGGCCCTGTCAGAGGAGCAGGTGATAGCAGTCCACATAGACAATGGATTTATGCGGAAGAACGAGAGTCTACAGGTGGAACAGTCACTTAGGAGGCTGGGACTTAAGCTGAAAGGTGTGTGTGTGTGTGTGTGTGTGTTGTAGTTTTCCATGGCCTGGGGTTTACGCTGGTGTGGCCCCGTCTCCATATCTACACTTATCCAATTTTTCTTTAAAGGTCTACATAAATTAAACACATAAATCAAGAGTTACCTATACTGCCTCGTTCCCCAAACACACTCAAACATACTCTTTTCTAACCTTATTCTCTCTCTCTCTCTCTCTCTCACTCTCTCAGTGATCAACGCCAGACACCAGTTCTACGACGGGGTGACCAGCATCCCGGTGGACCCCAGCGACCCCATGGGCAGGAAACGGGTCACCAATCTGCTCTGTATGACCTTCAGCCCGGAGGAGAAGAGGAAGATCATTGGCGATACTTTTATTAAGGTTAGTGCTGGTGGCGGTGGTGGTGGTGGTGGGAGTTGTTACTGTTTAGTTGTAAGCGAAATTTTTTTTGTGGTTGTTGTTGTTGTAGTAGTAGTAGTTGTTATTGTTTTAGTAGTGGTAGTAGTAGTTGTAGGATTTTTGTGCCCAACCCAACCTAACCCAACCGAACCCATCTTAAATCTAACCTAACCTAACCTTGCCCAACCCAACTTAACCTAACCAAACCTAACCCATCTTAAACTTAACCTAACCTAACCTAACCCAACCAAACCCAACCCATCTTAAATCTAACCTAACCTAACCTAACTCAACCCAACCTATCTTAAACCTAACCTAACCTAACCCAACCCATCTTAAACTTAACCTAACCTCACATCACCTCACCTAACCTAACCCAATCCATCTTAAACTTAACCTAACCTGACCTAACCTAACCTAACCCAACCCATCTTAAACTTAACCTAACCTAACCTCACCTGACCTGACCTGACCTGACCTAACATTGCAGGTAGCCAACGAGGTAATAGAAGAGATGAACCTACGTGCCGAGGAGGTGATGCTGGGTCAGGGCACACTGCGACCTGACCTCATTGAGTCCGCCTCATCTCTGGTGTCAGGGGCAGCGCAGACCATTAAGACCCACCACAACGACACTGACCTTGTGCGCCTCTTAAGGGTTCAGGGCCGCGTTGTTGAGCCTCTCAGGGATTTCCACAAGGATGAGGTAGGCTTGTGTCAGGGCCCAGGGTTAAGGGGTGTTTAGGGAGGGTTTGTGAGGATAATGGCTGTTTTTTTTTGGGGTGTTTTGAGGTATTTTGGGTGTGTTTTGAGATGTTTTGAGGTGTTTTGGGTATTTTGAGGGGTTTTGGGGTGTGTTTTGGTATGTTTTGAGATGTTTTTTGAGGTGTTTTAAGGTGTTTTAGGTGTGTTTTGGGATGTTTGAAGCATTTTAGAGTGTTTTTTTGGGGTGATTTTGGTGTTAGGGTGTATTTAAGGGTTTGCTGTGTCTAAGAGTGTGTTTGTGTTTTAAGGATTTGCTGTGTTAAGGTGTATTTTTAGGGTGTTATTAAGAGATTGCTGTGTTTTTAGGGTGTTTTTAACCTATTGGTGTGTGTCTTAGGGCGTATAGGGTGCTGTGGAAGGTACCCTAAGCTAACACCCTATACCCATCCCCTCCCCAGGTGCGTCAGATTGGCCGAGACCTTGGGCTTCTAGATGAGTTTGTGCAGCGCCACCCGTTCCCCGGCCCCGGTCTGGCCATCAGGGTGGTGTGTGCCGACGAGCCCTTCATGGAGCGAGACTTCTCCGAGACACAAGTCATCCTCAAGGTGGTGGTGGACTATGCTGCCAGTGTGCAGAAGGTGAGCCGAGAGTTTGAAGGCAGTTTGAAGGGTGTTTTGGGGCATTTAGGGTGTTTTGAGAGTGTTTTGGGGTGTGCATTTTATATTTTCAAGGGTGTTTTGGGGCATTTAGGGTGTTTTGAGAGTGTTTTGGGGTGTGTTAAGACTGTTTGGAGGCATTTTTATATTTTTCAAGGGTGTTTTGGGGCATTTAGGGTGTTTTAAATGTGTTTGGTGTCATTTTAGGGTATTGTAAGACTGTTTGGCGTCATTTTCATGTTTTTTCAAGGTTTCTAAGTGATTTAAGGTGTTTTGAGGGTTGTAGGGGTGTATTTGACATTGTAAGGGGTATTTTAAGATTTTTTTTTTTTTTCTTCCCTCCATAGGCCCTTGCTAATTTCAGTAAAATGGTCTAATGGTACACAAAATCAATTAAAATAGTGAAGACTGTGGCCATTAATCTTCTGCCCTCCATACACCCTTCCTAATGTCAATAAAATGGTCTAATGGTACACAAAACTCAATTAAAATAGTGAAGACTGTGGCCATTAATCTTCTGCCCTCCATAGACCCTTGCTAATGTCAATAAAATGGTCTAATGGTAAACAAAACTCAATTAAAATAGTGAAGACTGTGGCCATTAATCTTCTGCCCTCCATAGACCCTTCCTAATGTCAGTAAAATGGTCAAATGGTATACAAAACTCAATTAAAATAGTGAAGACTGTGGCCATTAATCTTCTGCCCTCCGTAGACCCTTCCTAATGTCAATAAAATGGTCTAATGGTACACAAAGCAAGGTAAAAATGTGTCCCAGTACTGAAGGAGCTACGGGCAAGGATCATGAAAGGCGCTGTCTCACTGTCACACTTCCACCCCGACAGAAACATGGGCTGCTGATCCGCATAGATAACTGCACCACAGAGGATGAGAGACAGGAACTCCAGCGCATTTCACTCACACAGACCCTCACTGCCACCCTTCTGCCTATCAAGTCTGTCGGCGTGCAGGTGTGTGTGTGTGTGTGTGTTTACCTGGTTGTATGTTACAGGGTTCGATCGGGGCTCCTAGTGACCTGTCTCCATATTTACGTTTGTCTAACTTCATAAATTTATGGACATTTTCTGGTGTAAAATCTCTTGACGTGTTTTCAAATTCCTTCTGGGGACTATTTGTTGATCTGATACAGCTTCACAGATTTATGTTGGGATTGAAATAGTGAAGACTGTGGCCATTTATCCTCTGACCTCCATACACCCTTCCTACTGTCATCAAATTGGCCTAATGGTACACAAAACTCAAGGTAAAATTGTGTCCCAGTACTGAAGGGGTTAAAATAGTGAAGACTGTGGCCATTTATCCTCTGACCTCCATACACCCTTCCTACTGTCAATAAAATGGCCATTCCGGATGTCTCCTACCTATGTGGAAAACTGTTCTTAATATTTCTACAACACTGACTTTTCATGATTTTCCTGGAGTGTCCTCTTGTTTGTGTCTCCCTGCTCTGTCAGTTTTACCAGTGTGTGTGTGTGTGTGTGTGTGTGTGTGTGTGTGTGTTATCAACATTTATAATATCTTTAGTGTGTGTAAATGGTGTTCTGATGTTTTTAAGCAGATTTTTAAGTCTTTACTGTGATCTTAATATGCTTTTCAGGTGACACGCTGTTAGAAATGGTGTGTGTGTGTGTGTGTGTGTGTTGCCTTTTATGTAAGAGAAGATAACTGGCCAAGAGCAACATACAGCAATGAAAAAACAAAAAAACAAACCTACTTAGTTGCCAATCCCCTTGCAGATATGAGTTACCCCAGAAATAGATAAGTGTGTGTGTGTGTGTGTGTGTCTCTCCCATACTCCACTGTTCACCCTAAATATCATATCCGCCCTGTTATCACTAGTCACAATTTTGCATCCTAGTCATCGTATCAGCCATTCCTCACCCTGTCACCCTATCACCAGCCTCTCGCCTCCCCAGGGTGACTGTCGGACCTACAGTTATGTGGCAGTGCTCTCCAGCGATGCCGACCCCGTGTGGAGTGACCTGCTGATCCTTGCCAGGCTCATTCCCAAGATTTGCCACAATATCAACAGGTGAGGTGAAGGGACGCTGGGAGACAGGGAGCTGGGGAGAGAGAGGGAGAGGGAAAGGGAAGGGGAGAGCAGGGAGGAGAAAGATGGAGAGAGGGAGAAAGAGAGCTGGGAGAGAGGTTGAGGGAGGTACGAGAGAGAGAGAGAGAGTGAGTTATATTAGATTAGGTTAGGTTATTTGTGTGCGTGTGTGTGTGTGCATGTGTCTGTCTGTCTGTCTGTCTATCTGTCTTTTTGTGTGTGTGTGTGTGTCTAGCAAGGTTACGACATGAATTATAGACAGATTGTGAAGTTAGGTTAGGTTACTTGAGTATGTGTGTGTGTGTGTGTGTGTGTGGCAGGGTGAGGGTGAGGGTGAGGGTGACCACTGACACCTCTCTGTGTGGGCAGGGTGTGCTTTGTGTTTGGGGGCACAGTCAAGGAGCAGGTGCACGACATCACCCAGACCAACCTCACCCCCGGAGTCTTGGCTACGCTGCGCCAGGCCGACTTCCTCGCCAACCAGGTATGTGCCACACTGAGAGACACACACACACACACCTTACAGCACCCCTCGACACACCCGTCACCTGCTTTTCCCCCACAACACCCCTACACCAATACACCTGCAGATTACACCATACAACACCCAAAAATCACCCTTCTCTCCACACCACAACACCCTAGAACCACACCACAACACCCCGTAACACACCCGTCACCTCCTCTTTCCCCACAACACCACACAACACCCCATACACCCATAACATTAAAAAAAAGAAAAATTTGTGTACTCGTATGCAAATTCCAGTTTAAACATTGCCTTAACCCCCAACACCCCCAACACCCCACAACACCCCCCTAACACCCCTCCACTGGCAGGTCCTCGCAGAATCCAGCTTTATGGAGAAGATTGCGCAGATGCCAGTAGTGGTAGTCCCAGTACACTTCGACAGGGACCCCGTGGCGCGTCTGCCGTCCTGCCAGCGGTCTGTGGTGCTGCGGCCCTTCATCACACACGACTTTATGACTGGTATCCCTGCCCTCCCTGGCAAGCACATCCCTGTTGAGGTGAGGCATGGGGCAGGAAGGGTTTGTTTGGGAGGATATGTTGTGTGAAAGGGGCTGATAAGATCTTTTTGGTTGTCTAGAGGTGTTGGCAGGGTGTGTATGGGGCTGTTTGGCAGGGTATGTGGTGTGAAGGGGGCTGATAGGGTCTTTTTGGGGTCTAGAGGTGGTGGCAGGGTGTCTTTGGGTCTAAAAGGGTGTATGGGGCTGTTTGGCAGGGTGTATGGTTGTGTTAAGGATGCTGATAGGATATTTTGGGGGGGCTGGCAGGGTGTGTGGGGTCTAAAAGGGTGTATGAGACTGTTTGGCAGGGTGTGGTGGTGTGAATGGGGCTGATAGGGTATTTTGTGAGGTCTAGAGGTGCTGGCAGGGAGTGTTTGTGTCTAAAAGGATGTTTGGGGCTGTTTGGCAGGGTATGTGGTGTGAAGGGGGCTAGAGGGGGCTGGCAGGGTGTGTGGGGGTCTGAAAGGGTGTATGGGGCTGTTTGGCAGGTGTATGGTGATCTGAACACACCAAAACACACCCAAAAACACCACAACACACTCAAACTTAACCTAACCTAACCTTCCCACAGCTGATCAACAAGATGGTGGCCGAGATCTTGTCTGTACCAGGTGTGTGTCGAGTAATGTACGACCTGACCTCCAAGCCCCCAGGCACGACTGAGTGGGAGTGACCTTGCCTTGGGGCGGGGCGGGGGGGAGGAGGAAGAAGAGGAAAAGGAGGAGGAAGAGGAGGTGCCCCAGATCACCCCACAATGCACCAGAAGCTACATTTAAGATCAAACTTGCAGCCCTCAGGTGTGTGTGCGCGTGTGTATGTGTCTGTGTGTGTGTGCGTTTGACTACACCTGCTGCTGGTTATGGTGTGTGTGTGTGTAGTGTGTGTGTGTATGTGTGCGTGGGTGCTTTCGTCAGGTTTGGGGGAATGTTAATGTCTGGGGCTGGCTCACACAAACACACACACACACACACACACACACACACACACACACACACACACACACACACACACACACACACACACACCATTATTTGTATATTTATTCACTTATTTAATGTAGGAATCCGCGGTGAACCAGAGAGAGGAAAATGGCAACAACAACCACTCGGAGAGGCAGACCAGTAATTATAATATATCTCACCAAATGAGACGGTTTTATGAGACAATACTTGTTTTATAGATCCAGACCACACCACAGGGAACACCAGTCTCAAATGTCCCACTACACAGGAGATAGAAGAGGAGGAAGAAGAGAAGGAGGAAGGAGAAGGAGGAAGAAGAAGGAGTAGAAGGAGCAATTTTATTAACTTCTCACTAGACAAAATGGCTGGTTTCCGAGACACTTCTACCTTGCGATGGATTTTAACCCCTTCAGTACTAGGACATGTTTTTATATTGTGCTTAACATTTAGTAATTTTAAACAGCTTCAGAAACTTGTGAGGAGGGGGGGCGGGGGTTAGAATGGTGAAGACTGGCCATTAATCTTCTGAGCCCCATAGACACGTTTTAATGTAAATAAAGGAATCATACCCTGAAATCAAGGTTGTAAATGTATCCCAGTGCTGAAGGAGTTCAAGCTGTTTCTACGGTTAGATTAACTAAGGTTCTGTATTGCCAACAGGAGAGGCACTTGTGAAAACTCTGCTAATCATCTCTGGCCTTGGAAAAACTGTTACTTTGATGGAGTGAAGTGTGTCTGTATGTCAGCCTGTTCCTAGTCCATTAAATTGATCAGCCAGTATATCATTTTTTTGTTATTTTTTCTTATACAAGCGAGAAAGCTGGCCAGAGGGAACCAAAGGGGTAAAAAAAGAGGCCTACTTGATTGCCAGTTCCCCAATAGAGTCATAAATATCTTGAAATCTCCTTAATCCCTTCAGTAGCATGACGTGTTTCCATATTCATTCTGGTGACTGTTTGGTGATTTTTAGCTTCAGAAACTCATGTGGGGGATTAAAATAGTGAAGACTGTGGCCATTAATCTTCTGCCCTCCATAGACCCTTCCTAATGTCAACAAAATGGTCTAATGGGACACAAAACTCAATTAAAATAGTGAAGACTGTGGCCATTAGTCTTCTGCCCTCCATAGACCCTTCCTAATGTCAACAAAATGGTCTAATGGTACACAAAACTCAATTAAAATAGTGAAGACTGTGGCCATTAATCTTCTGCCCTCCATAGACCCTTCCTAATGTCAGTAAAATGGTCTAATGGTACACAAAACTCCATTAAAATAGTGAAGACTGTGGCCATTAATCTTCTGCCCTCCATGGACCCTTCCTAATGTCAATAAAATGGTCTAATGGTACACAAAACTCCATTAAAATAGTGAAGACTGTGGCCATTAATCTTCTGCCCTCCATAGACCCTTCCTAATGTCAATAAAATGGTCTAATGGTACACAAAACTCAATTAAAATAGTGAAGACTGTGGCCATTAATCTGCCCTCCATAGACCCTTCCTAATGTCAATAAAATGGTCTAATGGTACACAAAAGTCATGGTAAAAATTTGTCTCAGTACTGAAGGAGTTAAAATACTAAAGACATTATTATTATCTCCTCCTCCTCCTCCTCCTCCTCCTCCTCCTCCTCCTCCTCCTCCTCCTCCTCCTCCTCCTCCTCCTCCTCCTCCTCCTCACACACACACACACACACACACACACACACACACAAACAGTCCCAGGGGGCAGGGAGGGGTATAGAGGCAGGCAGGGTTGGGGGGAGGGTGTGTGTGAATGTGAGGGGGTGACTGGGGTGAGTGTGTGGGGGGGTTTGGGAGAGGAGGGGGTGAGAGCAACAGTCTTGATATAAAAGGTAGTAATATATATAGGCTGTGATGTGAAGAATTAACTTAAACACACACCGCCGCCACCACCGTGTGTGTGTGTGTGTGTGTGTGTGCTTGTGTGTGTGTGTGCGCGTGTGTGTGTATGTGTGTGTGCGTGTGGGAGGGGGAGGGAGGGGGGGAGCACACACACATATTCATTTCGTTCATGTGACGGCAGTTTTGAATAAAAATATTTTATCTCTGACGTTTTGGTGTTTTTTTGGTGTGTGTTGGTGTTTCCCTTGGTGTGTGTTGCAGGGTTAGAGTGGTATTAGTATTAGTATTATTATCATTATTATTATTATTATTATTATTATTATTATTATTATTATTGTGTTCTGTGAGTGTACTAAATATTCTTCCATTTATTTGATTGATTTGATTTCACTACTGTGTTTTTAAGTCCTGTCAATATCCTTGATTCATTTGTCTTAATTCGCGTATTTATTTGTATTTTTTTCTGTAGGCCTACAAACATTCATTAATGTTACAGGTAGGCGTCTCATTTCACCATTTTGATACTTCGGATCTAAATTTCTGACACATTATTGTTATTATTATTATTATTATTATTATTATTATTATTATTGTGATATTGTCTGAGTGTACCAAACATTGTTGCATTGATTGATTTGATTTCATTACGATATTTTTTAGACCTATCAATATCCTTTATTCATTTATCTGTTAATTCGCTTATTTATTTGTATTCTATTTTCTGTAAGCCTCCATACAACCTGTTTAGGCTTTCACACGAGCGTTTTTGTGCGCGCTTCGAACGGACGCACAGAAGCGCATCAGCTATTTGTACACGCGTTTGCCACGCGCTCGCGTTTCACTGGCCAGCAGGTCCCTGCCGCTGCCCTGTGGTGAGCGCTCCCGCCCCAACCTTCCTTTGAGTCACCCACTATTAGGTGAAGATGGAAGCTGCACGGAAGAAAGGTGTGTTTGTTGATGCAGTCATTCAAACAACCAAAAAGACAAACCGTCGTCAGCTTTGGACTCACCCTGTCAACAACAGTACATTCCTGCAGGGTGAATGTTACACCTTGTCTCAAGACTTCAAAGCTGACAATGGAAAATTGTTCCACTATTTCAGGCTGACACAGCCAACCTTCCAGGACCTTGTGGCCAGAGTCACAGATGGCCTTGAACAACACGAGACCAACCACTCCACCTGAAGCAGTAGTGGCTGTAGGCATCAGTGCGCGCGTTCTACAACGTTCGTGTGAAAGGCGTCACTGCCACTAGTGGCCAGCAGGACGCATCACGCATGCGTCACGAAAAACGGATGCGTTGTTGCTGGCTCTGCGTTTGTGGTGCGTTGCACGTCCGCAAAACGCGTCGTGAAAGGTCCAATTGAACTCCATTCCAAGTTAAAACGCTCGTGTGAAAGCGACCTTAATGTTAGTTAGGCGCGTCATATCATCATCATCATCATCATCATTATTATTTGTGTGTGTGTCATCGTGTGAGTCTAGGGTGGCCTGACGCCACGGTTCACTACACACACACACACACACACACACACACACACACACACACACACACACACACACACACACACACACACACACACACTCCACGCTGACTCTGTAATGACAATGATAATAATGATAATGATAATAATGGTAATGATAATAACAACAATAATAATAATAATAATAATAATAATAATAATGATAACTAATAAAAAACAGCAACAATAATAATGATAAAAAACCAGCAATAATAATAATGATAATACAAGACATCTTTATTACGAGTTAGTACTAATAATAATAATAATAATAATAATAATAATGACAATAATTCTCACATGAAGGATAATAACAACAACAAGTAATACCAAGACCTTTATTACAAGTCGAACAATGCTAGTAATAATAGTAATAGTAGTAGTAGTAGTAGTAGTAGTAACGAGGTACGATAATACTGGTAACAATGTACGACGGCGTGACTTGTGCAGGATTTTATTAATAGTGGCGTCAGTATGGAGAGGAAAATAAAATAAATAAATAAATAAAATAGAGGAATAAAAATGATAAGTAGGAAGTAAATGGAATAAAAAAAATAACGAAAATTAGGAAAAAGAAGAAATGAGAAGAGATAAAGGAAATATTAAAAAAGAGAAGAGGAGGAGGAGGAAGATGAACGAAGAGAAGATAAAGGAAAATAAGAAAAAAAATAAACATGAAAAGGAGAGAAAATAAGGAATAGAGAAAAAAAGAGCTAGGACGAGAGAGAGAGAGAGAGTTGCAGTAGAGAAAGATAAAAAAAAGTTAGAGAAAGAGAGAGAGAATAAGAAGTTAGCCATTAACTCACAAGAGAGAAAGAGAAATCTAGCGTATTTTATTAGGCTGGGGAGACGAACTGGGGAGTCAAACTATAGCCCTGGGGTGTTGGGGAGGACTAGAAACATAAACCACGGGGGAATGTGTCTTTCTGGGGAGGCTGGGGAGAGAACTGGGGAGTTAAATTAATCTTATTTTGCTAGGGAGAAATTATTAGGAATCTGGGGTGTTTTAGGCAACTGGGGAGTTATTGGGGTGAAGAAGAGAGGCTGGGGAGCTTATCTGATGTTTCTGGAGTAAGCTGGGGAGGTAAATTAGTGTGCTGGGGTGAAGAAAAGCTGGGGATGTCATCTGATGCTTCTGGAGTAAACTGGGGCGAAGATCGGAGAGTTACTGGGGACTGGGGAGGCAAAGCAGCATTCTGGTGTGCTGGGGAGAGCTGGGGAGACGGTTCAGGTGAAGAAGAAGAACTGGGGAGGAAATCTGTGTCCGGGCTCAACTGGGGAGAATACTGGGGACTTGGGGAGGACTGAATCTCGTTTTCTGTATCCTGTGGGGAGTTGACACGCCTACTGGGGGCCTGGGGGGAGGAGAGGTGC
>NC_059256.1:3688218-3695718 GCF_017591435.1 Portunus trituberculatus | reverse complement strand
GTGTCGCCGAGGTTTGTTTTTGTTCCCCCTTGCCGCCTCTTGTAACCTTGATGTCTATTGGTCCACGCTCTCTACACACACTATAACTTCTCTTTCTCCTTATTTGCGAAGTTTGCGAGGCTGGGAATGAAGTTTTTAGGGTGGGATATAAAGCGTGGAGTGTGTTTTCGTGTCTGTGTGAAGTTTAAGAGGCTGGGATGAAGTTTTACAGGAGAAATATTGATAGTTTTTCTCTCCCTCCAATGCAGTATAACCAAGCTTTCTCTCTATTACGAAGTTTGCGAGGCTGGGAATGAAGTTTTTAGGGTGAAATATAAAGAACGGAATGTTTTTTCGTTTCTTTGTGAAGTTTAAGAGGCTGGAATGAAGTTTTAAGGGAGAAATATTGATAAAAATGTGTTTCTCTCTCCCCCAACACATTATAACAAAGCTTTTCTCTCTATTACGAAGTTTGCGAGGCTAGAAATGAAGTACTGAAGTTTTTAAATGGAACGTTAAGAATAGGATGTGTTTTTGTCTCGTTGTGAAGTTAAAAGTGCCTGGGATTAAAATATTTAGGGTGAAATAATGATACGCGAGTTTGTTTTTCGAGTCAAGTTAAATGAAGCAGTTTTGCCTGAAATATCCCGTTTTCTTTGTCTTTCTTTTCTCTACGTGTCAAAATAATGAAGAGAGAGAGAGAGAGAGAGAGAGAGAGAGAGAGAGAGAGAGAGAGAGAGAGAGAGAGAGAGAATGGCAAAATAGGAATAAGAAAATAAATTGACAGAAAAAAAATAGGAAGGTGGGAGGAGGAATATATTAAACTCTCTCTCTCTCTCTCTCTCTCTCTCTCTCTCTCTCTCTCTCTCTCTCTCTCTCTGTATTTTGGCATGAATTTATATGTTTTCTTTCGTTGCCCTTCACAAATATTACAAAGAAAACATATATCAGACAATCTTAGCCTATTCTTTCGTTATCTCACTGCAAACAACAAAAAAACACACATATACTTTTTAACAAACCCTTCAAACACCTCCCTTGGAACAGATAAACTTTAAAATAGCGTGTTTGCATGAATATTGTACAGAAAAAGACAGAATAATGAGATCTAGGCGTTAAAATCTTTCTCATTTAGCCTCAGTATAATTAAAAACGCAAAACACACATATACTTCTTAAAAAAACACTCCAAACACCTCCCTATGGAACAAAAGAAGCTTAGAAAAGTGTGAGATAACATGTATATTGTAGAGGAAAGACAGAAAAGTGAGATAGAGGTTTAAGAATTTGAGACAATCTTTCTTAACGTCACCCACTACAAAACACAAGAAAACACGCCTTTACCGCTGAACAGACCCTTCAAACACCTCTCCATGGAACAGATAGACATTTATAAAGCGTGTGATAACATGTATATAGAGAATGAGAGGGGTATAAGAGAGATAAAGGTGTAAAATTTTGAGACAATCTTTCTCGTCACCCACTACAAAACGCAAGAAAACACGCCTTTACCGCTAAACAGACTCCTCAAACACCTCCCCATGGAACAGATAGACATTTATAAAGCGTGTGATAACATGTATATAGAGAAAGAGAGGGGTATAAGAGAGATAAAGGTGTACAATTTTGAGACAATCTTTCTCGCCACCCACTACAAAACACAATTAATCCCGCCTTTACCGCTAAACAGACCCTTCAAACACCTCCCCATGGAACAGATAGACATTTATAAAGCGTGTGATAACATGTATATAGTGAATGAAAGCTGTATAAGAGAGATAAAGGTGTAAAATTTTGAGACAATCTTTCTCGTCACCCACTACAAAACACAAGAAAACACGCCTTTACCGCTAAACAGACCCCTCAAACACCTCCCCATGGAACAGATAGACATTTATAAAGCGTGTGATAACATGTATATAGAGAATGAGAGGGGTATAAGAGAGATAAAGGTGTAAAATTCTGAGACAATCTTTCTCGTCACCCACTACAAAACACAAGAAAACACGCCTTTACCGCTGAACAGACCCCTCAAACACCTCCCCATGGAACAGATAGACATTTATAAAGCGTGTGATAACATGTATATAGAGAAAGAGAGGGATATAAGAGAGATAAAGGTGTAAACAAGGGTGCATGGTAGTTGCAGCCAATGAGAACACAGGTATCACGGCGCCTCGGGAACACAGAGAGGCGACGGGTCACACAACAACCCTGGCTCACATTTCACCCCTAATTTCCCAGTTTTGGGAAAAGCTCTCCTACAAAATGAAAATGATGAACCCCAACAACATGAACCGTCTGGAGGTGAGTGGGAGAGGGTGTGAGAGGCGTGTGAGAGGAATGGGAGAGGAGGGAGAGGGCAGTGGAGCGAGCCAGCCTTCGTCTGCGCCATGACAAACAGCTGACTCAAAACACAAAGAATCGCTGCTAATTTCCTCCTCCGCCTCTCCCGCGCCTTGTCCTCCTGCAGCGTGCGTGTGTGTGTGCTGGGAGAGCTGGTGGGAGTGCTGGGAGAGGCGTGGGAGAGTGGGTAGTGGTGCAGTGACCCGTGTTTGCCATGGTGAGAACAGCTGATAGGCATAACAAAGGCCCTCTCCCTCTCTCCTCTCTCTCTCTCTCTCTCTCTCTCTCTCTCTCTCTCTGCTTTCATCTATTTTGCCGCTCTGCCTCTTTCTTCTATTCGCTCTTCCTCTTCT
Source organism: Portunus trituberculatus (assembly GCF_017591435.1). Taxonomy (NCBI): domain Eukaryota; kingdom Metazoa; phylum Arthropoda; class Malacostraca; order Decapoda; family Portunidae; genus Portunus; species Portunus trituberculatus. The sequence continues at coordinate 3,693,041 of NC_059256.1, read as the reverse complement.
TTCTTCTGCTTCTTCCTTGTTTTATCAGTGTGTTTCATTGTTCTTGTTATTCGTCATGTCTTTCTTGTTTTGTTTATTTTGGTGTGTTCTCTTCCTCCTCCTCTTCCTCCTTCTCCTCCTCCTCCTTCTTCCTCCTCCTCCTCCTCCTCCTCCTCCTCCTCCTCCTCCTCCTCCTCCTCTGTTTCTCTTTGATTTTCTTGTTATTCTCGTGTTTCACTTTTTTTCTCTTTGATTTTCTCTTTCTCTCTCTCTCTCTCTCTCTCTCTCTCTCTCTCTCTCTCTCTCTCTCTCTCTCTCTCTCTCTCTTATTGTTCCTTTTCATCATTTTCTTTGTCTCTTTCTTATTCTTCTCTCTTCTTTATATATTCTTCATTTCCTTGTTCTTCTCTTCCTTCTTATTCTTCATTCCTTCTTCTTTATCCTTCCAATTCATCTTTGTCTTATCCTCTTGTCTGTCTATCTGTCTGTCTGTCTGTTTATCTATCTATCTATCTATCTATCTATCTATCTGTGTCACTAATCCCTCAAACTGCCTCCCCATATCTTTAATTTGTCTATGTAAAGCTTTTTAATCTATCCTCTATCTATTCACAAACATCTATCACTCCACAATCTATCTATCTTATCACCAGTACTTCTCTATCACTTGTCAATCTTCTATCTATCTATCTATCTATCTTATCACCACTATCTATTCCTTGACACTTCCTGATTCTTGCTCATTCTTAGACACACACAAGCTTTGGATAGTCTGCCACAAAGCTTTCACCTCCAAATTACTCCAAACTTCCTCCTATGCTCCTTAAGTTACCTCTCCAGCTGCTGTATTGCTGCTGTGGTAGACGGCTGCTGTTCTCCTAAGTGTATTAACAGTAGTGTTCCTCAGGGTTGTGTATATATAGGTATGCTTCTCATGTATAGTGACGCAGTGGGGAGTTCCAATCATGCTGTTTTATTGGACAGTGTGGCATGAAAAGGATCTTGTCGCATCAATTCCTCTTCTCCGACTGACTGACTGTGCAGTGTTGAATCTCTTGCTGTCCTCTGTCACTATTTTTATACTTTGTCCACCTCTCTAAAGAGTTAATCAGTACTCTCAGTCATTCACCACTACTCTGTCCACCTCTGTAGAGTTAACCAGTACTCTCAATCACTCACCACTACTCTGTCCACCTCTCTAAAGAGTTAACCAGTACTCTCAGTCATTCACCACTACTCTGTCCACCTCTGTAGAGTTAACCAGTACTCTCAATCATTCACCACTACTCTGTCCACCTCCCTAAAGAGTTAACCAGTACTCTCAATCCTTCACCACTACTCTGTCCACCTCTGTAGAGTTAACCAGTACTCTCAATCATTCATCACTACTCTGTCCACCTCTCTAGAGTTAACCAGTACTCTCAATCCTTCACCACTACTCTGTCCACCTCTCTAGAGTTAACCAGTACTCTCAATCATTCACCACTACTCTGTCCACCTCTCTAGAGTTAACCAGTACTCTCAATCATTCACCACTACTCTGTCCACCTCTCTAGAGTTAACCAGTACTCTCAATCATTCACCACTACTCTGTCCACCTCTCTAGAGTTAACCAGTACTCTCAATCACTCACCCTTTTCTCTGCTAAACATTTAAACTCCCTGCTTGCCTCTCACTCACTCACTCACAAACCTAACCAACCTCCGACACCCTCCTTCTCGCTCTCACCCCTCTCTCTCTCTCTCCCCCGGCAGTTGACCAAGGTGTTCTCGGATGACGAGGCGCTGATCAACAAGAAGGTGCCTCGGGAGCTTCTACTGCAGTGAGTAAACAAATCCAACTCCCGTTTTCTTTGTTCCATTTTCTTCTCATTTTTTTTGCAGAAGATTAATGGCTACAGTCGTCACTATTTTAATTGAGTTTTGTGTACCATTAGACCATTTTATTGACATTAGGAAGGGTCTATGGAGGGCAGAAGATTAATGGCCACAGTCTTCACTATTTTAATTGAGTTTTGTGCACCATTAGACCATTTTATTGACATTAGGAAGGGTCTACGAAGGGCAGAAGATTAATGGCCACAGTCTTCACTATTTTAATTGAGTTTTGTGCACCATTAGACCATTTTATTGACATTAGGAAGGGTCTATGGAGGGCAGAAGATTAATGGCCACAGTCTTCACTATTTTAATTGAGTTTTGTGTACCATTAGACCATTTTATTGACATTAGGAAGCTGTATAGAATCACCAAATAGTAAGCAGAGTGAATATGGAAACACGTCATGTTACTGAAGGGGTTAGAATATTGACTAATGGAAGCAGTTCTGGTCCCTACACTACAAAAAGACAGAAAAACATGAGAAAATTCAACGCAGAGTAACAAAAATGATTTCAAGATTGTATAATGAACTGTACAAGGAACACTCACCAAACACAGACACAAACTAATGGGTGATCTAATGGCTGTGTTCAAATCATCAAAGGATTTTCAAGTGTTAACCCAGATGAATACTTTACTGTTGACCATTCAAACCATTATTCTTTAAGGGAACTGGCTATCAAGTGGGCCTTTTTATTGAAGTGTTTGTTGCCCCTTGATGGTTCCCCTTTCCCATTAAAAAAAAAAAAACATGACTCCAGATAGTGACTTTAACCCCTTCAGTAGCATGGCAGGCCTTCATATTCATTCTGTGTCCACTCATCAAGCACAGACGCAGACTCAGAGGTGATCTAATGGGTGATCTAATGGCTGTGTTCAAATTATCAAAGGATTTCCAAGTGTTAACCCGGACAAATTCTTTACAGTTCACCATTCAAACCATTACTCTTTAAGGGAACTGGCTATCAAGTGGGCCTTTTTATTGATTTATTTTATTTATTTATTTATTTTATGTTAAGGCCTATAGCACCTGTAGGCACGCTTGAAGAGTATTTAGGAAGCAGTGTTTGGCTTCCACCCATTAGTGGCGCAGGTAATTTTCTTTGTAGTGGCGGGCAGCGTATTAGGGCCCATATCACCACACAAGCTCATCTTGGGTGCAACCACTTAGAACCTTGGTATCCTGGTGACATGTAGCTAACTTTAAACCACTCCACAAATGGCAAAGTGTTTTAAGGCTGTATGTGGTGGGATTTGAACCTATGCGTGGACGTCTGCCCGATCCCACCACCACCACCACCACCTTATCCAATACGCCTCCACCTCCTTGCATTAAAGAAAAGAAACATGACTTTAATCCTTCAGTAGCATGACGTGTTTCCATATTCATTCTGGTGACTATTTGGTGATTTTATACAGCTTCACAAACTCATGTGGGGGATTAAAATAGTGAAGACTGTGGCCATTAATCTTCTGCCCTCCATAGATTCTTCCTAATGTCGATAAAATGGTCTAATGGTACACAAAACTCAATTAAAATAGTGAAGACTGTGGCCATTAATCTTCTGCCCTCCATAGACCCTTCCTAATGTCAATAAAATGGTCTAATGGTACTCAAAACTCAATTAAAATAGTGAAGACTGTGGCCATTAATCTTCTGCCCTCCATACACCCTTCCTAATGTCGATGAAATGGTCTAATGGTACTCAAAACTCAATTAAAATAGTGAAGACTGTGGCCATTAATCTTCTGCCCTCCATAGACCCTTGCTAATGTCAATAAAATGGTCTAATGGTACTCAAAACTCAATTAAAATAGTGAAGACTGTGGCCATTAATCTTCTGCCCTCCATAGACCCTTCCTAATGTCAATAAAATGGTCTAATGGTACTCAAAACTCAATTAAAATAGTGAAGACTGTGGCCATTAATCTTCTGCCCTCCATACACCCTTCCTAATGTCGATGAAATGGTCTAATGGTACTCAAAACTCAATTAAAATAGTGAAGACTGTGGCCATTAATCTTCTGCCCTCCATAGACCCTTCCTAATGTCGATGAAATGGTCTAATGGTACATCCTTCCTGATTCCTTTTAACATAGAATCCCTTAAAAATCATCAAAACCCCTTAAAAATGCTCCTTAATTCCCCTTAATCCTTCAGAAATCATTAGAACCCCTTAAAATGCTCCTGGATCCTCTTTTAAGTGTTCTGATCCTCCATACAGAGTGTTCTCCTACCTGGACGTGGTGTCACTGTGCCGCTGTGCCCAAGTGTCAAACTACTGGCATGTCCTGGCACTCGATGGCTCCAACTGGCAGAGAATTGACCTTTTTAACTTCCAGACTGACATTGAGGTGAGAGAGAGAGAGAGAGAGAGAGAGAGAGAGAGAGAGTTTGAAAGTTTAAGAAAGGAAAGAAGGAGGGAAGGAAGGCACAGAGAAAGAGAGAGAGAGAGAGAGAGAGAGAGAGATTGTTAAGTGTTCCAGTCACCACTAAACCTAACTTCCCCTCAATAAACATCAATAATCCAGGGGCGTGTTGTGGAGAACATAGGGCGTCGATGTGGGGGTTTCCTGAAGCAGCTGTCTCTTCGAGGGTGCCAGAGTGTGAATGATGGTGCCCTGGTCACCTTCGCAGAGATGTGCAACAATATAGAGAAGCTGAATTTGAATTACTGCAAGAACATCTCCGACAAGTATGTGTTGCTGTGATGTTACTGTTGTTTAAGTTGTCTTGCGATGTTTTTCTTCTTTGATATATACACTACTGCCTTTATAAATTCTCTCACACGTACCTCCAGCATCTCCCAGCCTTTCTCAGCCCCATCCCAGTCCCTCACAACATCTTCCAGTTCAGCACAGCCTCTCCCAGTTCCTCACAACCTCTCCCAGCCCCTCACAGCCTCTTCCAGCCCCAAACAGCCTCTTCTAGCCCCACAAAGCCTCTCCCAGCCCCACACAGCT
>NC_059256.1:3625718-3678218 GCF_017591435.1 Portunus trituberculatus | reverse complement strand
GAGCTCTGAGCTCGTTCCGTAGGGTAACGTCTGGCTGTCTCGTCACACACTGCACCAGATCAAACAGTGAAACAGGAAAAAGGGCAGCAAATAGCAATATTGGCGTCAAGATGCCGCTATTGGTGGCAAGATGGCAGTGGAAATAATGTTTTCTTCCTGCAACTTGTACTTTGAGGTGCAGCAGTATTTGCAGAAAGTGGCGTTAAGTGTGTGGAGTAGACAGTAGACAGTAGCCAGTGTGAGGGTGTGGCGGCGTGTATATATATAATGTGTATCGCCATGTTGGGCCTTTTGCCGCGAGCCGATCCTCAGAACATTGTTCCTCCGATGACAGTCACTCGGTCACTCGGACCCCTCGATCACCCTGCTCCTGCTGGTCACAAGAGCGGAAATCCAGGACAGCCGCACACAATGGGCTTAAAACATGGAGGACAAATGTTCAAGGATGACAGGAAAGGATGGAGAGGTGGGAGGAAGAGGAGAAAGAGTAATAATAATAATAGCTGATTGAAGGTGAAGGTGGCTGGGAAAGAGGAAGAGGAGGAGTATGAAGTATGGATTGAGATTCCTTCCCATCTCTACCTTGAAGCAAAATTTTTGAAGGTTGAACCCGATATTTGTGGTGGTTTGGTGGCTACTGGGTATAATTTAGTAACACTTAATGTGCAGAGTGTAAACCTCCACAGCGTGACATCTTGTTTCTTGTTAGCGTTACAGAATACACATTTGAAGTATGCACAACAAACAGCACACCATTACTTGATCCTTTTGTCTTTATTTGTGGTGAGCGTGACGTACGGTGTGTACGCCGCTAATTAACAGAGCAAACCATGACAATACAGCAAAATGTCAGTTTGTTTGAGTGTGGCCTTAATAATATTGAGGTTTCCTTTTGGTGGTGTGGCGCGCCGCTCGCCGCTCAGACTTGACACTTGGAGAGAGGTGACCACAGGAGAGACAAAGGTAAGAAGAGAGATATGTGAGTGAGTGTTCACCATTTGAGCCTGTACCTACAGGTCATGCAAGGTTGACTCGGCTTGTTTGTTGGGTGTGTTTGCAGTTTGAGCCAGCCATGGAGTCTGTGGTGTGACTCATGTTTCTGTGGTGACAAATGGAGTGAATTGATTGGTGCTTTGTGTCATTTCCGTGGCAAATTTATATTTTTCGAGTTGTGACTTTTTTCCCCTCCAGCTTCTGTGTAGCTGTCATTGCCAGCGATCTTGGGGGACCTGTGGGGAATCGGGGTTTTGCAAGAGAGGTCAGAAATCAACAAAGTCCTTCCAAAAATGTCAGAAAATGCTTTGATGGCGGCGGCGGTGGCTGCTGCGGCGAGCGTTGGTTTGTTATTGTTGAGTGTTGTGTCCAAGTATTGGCTACGTTTGTTGGTGTATTCACTACATTTAGCTGACTAACCAAACCCAACATTGTAACCCAGGCGGCGGACCCCCACAAGGCTTACCAAACAAACACTACCATTAAAATCTTGTAGCGGGGGAGGGGGGAGCAGCACCCCACAGGACCCCCTCCAAGAGTTACTCACCACACCAAACATTGTTACCTCCTAGAAGGGATACATTTCTACAGTAACACGAACACCTCACTTCTCGATGAAATCATTGGTTTTTTCAGGTGGATTTTGACCTGTTTGCACTGAATGTGCACTTGCTTTCCCTCGCAAATACTTTTTTTTTTTTTTCAACCCTTCCTCCCTGCGGCTCTTGCGGAAACATGATTTTGCTGTGAAACGAACCGATATTCTTTTTTATTTTCATGTTAGATTTCGACCTGTTTTGAATAAATATGCACTTTGTTTTTGTTGCAAAAATGTTTTTTTTTTTTCATACCCCCCCTTCCTCCCCCGTCTGTTGTGGAAACACGAGTTTGTGGTAAACTGAAGCATTTATATTTTGTGTGGTATATTTGTACGTGTTTAGAATGAATATGCACTAACCTAACCTAACCTAACCAAAGCCTAACCTAACCTAACTTAACCAAACCAAAGGTAACCTAACCTAACCCAAGCCAACCCATCCTAACCTCACTGCAATGGCTAAGCTATGCACAGGAAGTCATTACCTTATTGGAATGTAATAAGTGGCCGTGCACCTCCAAGAGTGTGCAGGGTTTGTGGCACTTGGGGCACTCCACCACACTAGGAAAAACACCCTGCTCCCTTAGGAACTGTACACTTTTTTTGTCTTTTTCAAAAAAGTGTTGAATAGCAAGGAAGTAGTGCACGCTACACCCAACACACGGTGACATCTTCCTAACACTGATTCATAGTTCAAATTGAACCGCTTCTCTCGCCACACCTTGAAATGGCTCAATAAATTCCAGCGTTGTTATTGGCTACTGCTTTCATGTTCAAACAAAACAACCAATCACCCTCATAATGTGTCAAGTGCACACCAATTTATTTATTTTATTTATTTATTTATATTTTGACAATTTGTAGTGTGTTTAACCAACTGGCAAGTGGACGTCATTTTTTCTGTATTATTTTTGTTCTCCTTGGCCAGCTTTTATCTTTAAACAAAACAAAAAATAAATAAATGAATAGATAAAATAAAGGGGAGAGAGAGAGAGAGAGAGAGAGAGAGAGAGAGAGAGAGAGAGAGAGTGGTTACACTGTTGGGTTTCGTTAGTAACCTTAGATGGGTTGTGGGGACGGGGCAGGTGGAGACGCCCCGCCCCCCGTCCCTGGCTAGAGGGCTGTAGTGTTGGGTTTGGATAGTATTAGTCTTGGGTGGCACATATGTTACTATGATACTCCTCCTTTTCCTCCCACTGGTCCTAATTGTCAGGCTCAAAACCTCTGCCAGTCCATCTCCGTACTGTACCACCTCCACGACTATATCCTCTCCAGCCATTACCAATACTCCTTCTCCTGCTTGTCCCTTCTGTCTCTCCTCCAAACATTATATCCCTGCTCTTTAAGATTCACTTGGTCGTCTTCACTTAACTTTGTTTCTGTTGTACATACCACGTCTGGTCCTCTTTCCAATGTATCATCTCTCACTTCCAACCTTCCTGATGTAAACCCATCTATGTTTGTATACATGACTCCTAATGCTTTCCTTCCCCTTCCCAAATATACCATTTCCTCAGCCTCATCTCCAGCACTCTCCAGGAGAATTTCTTCATCTTGTTATCTGTCCTTCTCTGGGTTTTTTTTCCTTAGTTTCACTTCTCTCTCTTTGTCCCTTTCTTCCTAGTTCATTATCTCTCCTCATCCTAATGTTATATTTTGTCTTACCAGCCAACTTTCCAGTCCTCACTAACATTTCTTCCACCCTTACTTGTCATCGCATTTTAACTTTTAGTGGTCTTTTAGTCCCCTCACTATGTTTACCAAGTTTGTATATTTCTTCTATTTCTTTTTCTACACTTTTGTGTGTGTGTGTGTGTGTGTGTGTGTGTGTGTGTGTGTGTGTGTGTGTGTGTGTGTGTGTGTGTGTGTGTGTGTGTGTTGGGGGGGGGTTGGATGGCAAATGCTTAGTGTTTGAAGTGTTGCCTTCTTCCCCAGCAAGTGTGGACATTTTTGGCAATGCGGTGTTTTTGGGTGGCAGAGATGACACGTGCTGATTTACTAGTAAGACAAAGGATGGACTGGTTAGCAAGACAATTGTGGTCTGGTGACGCTTACAGTGCTGGGTTTTGCTGAGAAATGTAGCCTACGAGTGTGAGCAGGTAAACGTCCCTAGACACGACCACTTCCCCTTATGTTAGCATGTCCTTTGTTTTCCCATACTCCCTTTCTGTCTGACGTCACGTCCTTCCCTCAGTCCTCTCGCCGCCTCAGGCGACACTCTACGCCTCCTGCCTCTCGTTTCGCTCGGTTTACACTTGTTGTGTATTGTGCTACCGTAAATACACTTTCATATGGACTCAGGTGTCTCCATGCTACTCCTGTTTTACGACAACTACCACACCCTAAAGACTCCCTAAACCAGATCCTAGGCCAGTAACGTGACACCATTACATTTTATTTTATTCACGGTGTGAACACTCCGTCAAGTGTGGCACATGCTTCCCCCCACCTGAAAGAGCTTGGTGCACCAGGCCACAATATTTTGCTCTATATAATGATGTTAGGTGTATAAACTCAAGTGACTACAAGGAAATACCACAGTGAAATAACAACAGGAAAATACTGGAAGGAGTAAAAGCTTGGTGAATCTGGACTGCCACTCAAGTGGGCCATTTGTTCTCCTTAGAATTACTGTTGGCCGTGGCCAGTGTCCAGTGTCCGGTGGCTCTCAGTGTCCTCACCATCACTGTTGTTGCAGGTGTCCAGGCCGGGTGCCCTGCTGGGCTCTGACGTGGCTCCATCCAGCCAGCTGCCCAGAGGGTTCCTGCAGTGGAGGGGTGAGGCCCAGCAGCAGCATGAGTGAGCAGCAGCAGTCTGCCTCAGGTGTGGGGAGGTCCAGGCATGGTGCCAAGAATGACCTGGAGGCAGGCAGCTCCACCCACAGAGGAGAGAGAAAGTTTGTGTGTCAGCTGTGTGATAAAAGTTTTACATCCAGAAAAGGACTTAGACTACACACCCTGAGACACAGTGGTGTTAGAAATTATGAGTGTCTGGAATGTGGAAAGAAATTCACCACAAAGAGTCACCTCACCGCACACACCCTGACACACAGTGGTGTTAGAAATTATGAGTGTCTGGAATGTGGAAAGAAATTCACCACAAAGAGTAACCTCACCACACACACCCTGACACACAGTGGTGTTAGAAATTATGAGTGTCTGGAATGTGGAAAGAAATTCACCACAAAGAGTAACCACACCAAACACACACTGACACACCGTGGTGTTAGAAATTATGAGTGTCTGGAATGTGGAAAGAAATTCACCACAAAGAGTCACCTCACCACACACACCCTGACACACAGTGGTGTTAGAAATTATGAGTGTCTGGAATGTGGAAAGAAATTTACCGTAAAGAGTAGCCTCACCACACACACCCTGACACACCGTGGTGTTAGAAATTATGAGTGTCTGGAATGTGGAAAGAAATTCACCCAAAAGAGTAGCCTCACCACACACACCCTGACACACAGTGGTGTTAGAAATTATGAGTGTCTGGAATGTGGAAAGAAATTCACCACAAAGAGTAGCCTCACCACACACACCCTGACACACAGTGGTGTTAGAAATTATGAGTGTCTGGAATGTGGAAAGAAATTCACCCAAAAGTGTAGCCTCACCACACACACTCTGACACACAGTGGTGTTAGAAATTATGAGTGTCTGGAATGTGGTAAGAAATTCACCACAAAGTCTGATCTCACCAAACACACCTTGACACACAGTGGTGTTAGAAATTATGAGTGTCTGGAATGTGGAAAGAAATTTACCACAAAGAGTCACCTCACCAAACACACCCTGAGACACAGTGGTGGTAGAAATTATGAGTGTCTGGAATGTGGAAAGAAATTCGCCACAAAGTCTGATCTCACCAGACACACCCTGACACACCGTGGTGTTAGAAATTATGAGTGTCTGGAATGTGGAAAGAAATTCACTACAAAGAGTAGCCTCACCAAACACACTCTGAGACACAGTGGTGTTAGAAATTATGAGTGTCTGGAATGTGGAAAGAAATACACCACAAAGTCTGATCTCACCACACACACCCTGACACACAGTGGTGTTAGAAATTATGAGTGTGAGGAGTGTGGCAAGAAATTCTTCACCATTTGTGCTCTCGACAGACACGCCTTCAGACACACTGGCTTGAGGGAGTTCAAGTGTGATGTTTGTGGCAAGTGTTTCAAGACTAAGAGTGACATTGCCCGGCATGTGAAGATCCACTTTTGAGGTGGTGTGTTGTGTGGACCGGTGTGGCCACACCCGTGCCTGTGGGAGTGTGTGGTGGTGGTGGTGGTGGTGGTGGTTTTTCTCTTTTCTTTCTTCTCTCGCGTTGCCTCACCCCGACCTTGGCCTGACCTTCCAGCCTTTGGTCCTCGGCACAGCCAGGTGAAGCACGCCTTCAGTGGGAACCGGTCTGTCTCCCGAGGGTGTCACCAAGGCTCTCCATCTCCAGCAGGACGTGGCGGGGGTCAAGATGGCAGGCAAGCAAGTAAGTAAGTAAGTGGAAGTAAGTGAAAACATAAGTGGTGGAGGTGATTGGAGTAGTAATACCTTATTCCATTACCTAACCTGGCAGTGCAAGTACCATGTCAGAATCAACACTAAGGACATTGTCACTCACTGTGGTACTAGATACACCTTTTAAAACACAGACAGACAGACCACCACTTAGGGCACTCCCCTTCACCACTGGGGGTGTGGAGGTGTGAGGTGTGAGGCTGCAGGGGTGAGAAGACCATGCATGGTGCTGGCTGGCTGTGAGGACCCTAAAGGACTGTGGTGGTGGTGGTGGTGGTGAGTGTGAGAGGAAGGACGTGGTGGTGAGTGTCAGCGTTCCAGTGTGTGCAGTGTGTGTCCTGTCAGTGTGGCTGATACATGATGCATAGTGTGTACTGGGCTCCTGGAAGGGTGTTCAGTGAAAGATACATAGATACAGGATTGTATATGTATGAATGTATGTAGTGGTTGTATAACAGCAGGATATGGTCTGAGAGGACACACACAGCCCAGGCCAGCCCCCCAGCCCCCCATCACTGTATGTGTCACCACTCAGTGTGTGTGTTGTGTTGAAGATAATGTATTAATGAATGCTTTTGTTTCAGGACGTTGGTGTGTGTTGGATGCCTGCGTGACTCCATGCTACGCTGGCCTGCCACACCACAGGATACATTGATGATAGTGTCACCTCAGCACACACTACACTGTTGTCATGTGTGGCAGTGCCTGTAAGGACACCACACCCCTGTGGTCTGTTATTGTAAGGAGTGTGTTTGTTGTATACTGGGATACAAGGTAGAAGGAAGCAGTGTACACCTAGTTTTGTACTTGTTGTATTGTGAGGGGTGTGTACTTTGTGTATTGTGGGTTGTAAGACTAAGTAGTAGTAGTTTACACCTAGCCTTGTGTATCTTGTGAGGGGTGTGGACTTTGTTGTATTGGAGTTTGCAGGCAGTGTTGTATGTACTGTGTTTGTGTTGTGAGGTGTAAGGAGAGGCAGACACTTGTAGTGTGTGTGTGTGTGTGTGTGTGTGTGTGTGTGTGTGTGTGTGTGTGTGTGTGTGTGTGTGTGTGTGTGTGTGAGTGAGTCCCTTGATCAAATCACTGCCTGGAGTTTCATTAGGCAACTGGTGTTTGTGTAATTGTAAAGTATCTTTTTATCTCTATAACCATTAACCAGTGCTGCTTTAATGATGTTTTGACATAATTGGTTTACATCTTAATAATATTTTTAGCCACATATATTTACAGTCTAAAATGTCTGTTTCAATGAGGCATATCTGAGCACTGGTTAACCCCTTCAGTACTGGGACACATTTTTACCTTGAGTTTTGGATAAGATTAGACAATTTCACTAACATTAGGAATGGTCTATGAAGGCCACAAGATTGATAACAACAGTCTTCTTTATTTTAATGTGTTGCTGTATAAAATCAGCAAATAGTGAGCAGAATGAATATGGAAATGTTTTGTGGTACTGAAGGGTTAAGTGTACCTGTGTGTGATGACTGATTCCTTCCAAGGCACCTGTAGATCTGACTGTACTGAGATGTGAAGTTGTGACTAATATATTTTTGTTGACCAGTGTTTCTCTTCTTGACCAGATAAGTGGGTGTTCTTTCCTGCCTTCCCTCAAAGTATTCCCTAGACAGTTGTGTAGCTGGCCTTGCAGTCCTTTCAATTTCCAGGAGTCTTGAACAGCACACCAGCAAAGATTTTCATAGATTTGTTCCATTACATTGAAGTCAGTGGAATAGTGCAACCTTTTCTGTCCTGAGTGATGGTGTTGTGTCTGTCACTTTCAGCAAGTCGTGTTGTGAAGTTTAACCTTTACTGTCAAAGTCTTGAACTAATAGTGTTCTTCCATCTTTTCTTATCACATTATCCAAGCCCTTAGTCACCATGTGTTTGTCTCAGGTGGCAAATTGGTGACTGTTTTTTCATTTCTTCCACCCCTTGGCATTCCCATTCTACACTTCCTTTACACATATATTATCTTGAACTATTGGTAACACTTCTCCCTGTTTCCCCTTTCTGTCGCTTCTCCAACTTTTACATCCTCTTCCTTAAAGTAAACATGGACCTGATCCTTTAGTAGTCTCTAACCCCCAATACGCTGGACATCAACCCATTTATATTTGTGAGGTTTACTCTTTTACAGTAAGTTAATGTGCTTTGGGTGAGGCGTCTCCAAGCGCATGGGTTCGAATCCTGTCCACAGTGTGTGTTTTGTCAAGGCTGCCACCAGAGGAAGTTGGTGTGGTGTGGTGTGGCTGAGAGGCAAACAATGACCAGCCATCACAGGTGCGTAGCCAACACAGGCTGCCTCACTGTCCCTCGATAGACCTCTGCGCCAGCCAGCCACAGCCCACCCCTCGCTCACCACTACTGTCCAAGGCCGCAGAGATGGCTAGCCTGTGGTTCTCAAGAGTGTTCCTCCTATTGTTAATCTGTCATTAGAGTTGTAGAACCTTCCCTGATAATTTCACTTCATCTACACCAGTCACCCCAAAATTTGTCCCAGCTGGCATTCGATCATGTTAAGTAAGATATGGCGCCTTTTGCCTACCCCAGATACGTGTAGTAGTAGTAGTAGTAGTAGTAGTATCATTGCTGCATTAATCTGCCCAAAGTTTTTTTTATTATATTTTTTGGTCTTGGTTGGCGCTCTCTCCTACATGAAAAATAAATAAATAAACACATGATATACCAATAAATTGTCCTAAGTGTCAACAATGTTTATCAAGAAAATACCTTACAAAGTCTTCATAAACACTATCATCATTATCATTACCTCAATACAAGACTCACGACCTAACCTAACCTAATCTAACAAACACACACGAAATATACCACTGAAAAATAAAATAAAATAAAATAATGAGACTTAGTATAGGCTGTGCATGGTGACAATTCACTGCATAGGCCTAGGCTGTGGTCAGAAGTCCATTGAGGCGTCCTTCTTTTCTATATCCACCTTTAACGTTCATGCTCCTTTCAACACTGATGGACTGAGATGTAGACCACTGAACACAGAGAAATTAATTATGTGACGCTTTCAACCCCTTCAGTACTGGGATGCATTTTCACCGCGAGTTTTGTGTACCATTAGACCATTTTATTGGCATTAGCAAGGGTGTATGGAGGGCAGAAGATTAATGGCCACAGTCTTCACTGTTTTAATTGAGTTTTGTGTACCATTAGACCATTTTATTGGCATTTAGGGTCTATGGAGGTCAGAAGATTTGGCCACATTACTATTTTAAGAGGTCTATGGAGGGTCAGAAGATTAATGGCCACAGTCTTCACTATTTTAATCGAGTTTTGTGTACCATTAGACCATTTTATTGGCATTAGCAAGGGTCTATGGAGGGCAGAAGATTAATGGCCACAGTCTTCACTATTTTAATCGAGTTTTGTGTACCATTAAACCATTTTATTGGCATTAGCAAGACTCTATGGAGGGCAGAAGATTAATGGCCACATCACTATTTTGATTGAGTTATGTGTACCATTAGACCATTTTATTGGCATTAGGAAGGGTTTATGGAGGTCAACTCTTTCATTGAGGTGGACTTCTCTTCATTTGAGCTCTTATAAATTTATCTTTCCTGTGATTCAGCAGTGTGTCTTTGGTATTGGCATAGTAAGCAGAATGGAGATTCAGACATTTGACAACTTACGCCGCTAAACAATGACTGACACTTTCATTCTAGAGCCAGCATTCACTCCCTTTTTTAATCTGTTCTTTTTTTTTTTCCCTTGGCTGGCCCTCTGCTGGCTCAGTATCCTTTTCTTCAATGTCACATCTGTGCAGTATTTTGTCAGTGCCTACTGGCGCTTTTAAATTCTGTCTGTCCTGTGATTTGGGGCTGTCTGTTGCTGATTCTGAAGTTTATTATTATTATTACTATTATATTTTGCTGATGTAAAGGTTGAACTGTCTGTGGTGTTTGGCCTCAGACAACTGGTCTGCACATTAGTGTGCTGGTGAACAACAGCATGAGTGCCACTCAATTTGTTCTCCAGCAGCATGAGTGCAGCAGCAGCAGCAGTCTGCCTCAGTGTGTGGGAGGTCCAGGCATGGTGCCAAGAATGACCTGGAGGCAGGCAGCTCCACCCACAGAGGAGAGAGAAAGTTTGTGTGTCAGCTGTGTGATAAAAGTTTTACATCCAGAAAAGGACTTAGACTACACACCCTGAGACACAGTGGTGTTAGAAATTATGAGTGTCTGGAATGTGGAAAGAAATTCACCACAAGAGTCACTCACCACACACACCCTGACACACAGTGGTGTTGGAAATTATGAATGTCTGGAATGTGGAAAGAAATTCACCACAAAGAGTAACTCACCACACACCCTGACACACAGTGGTGTTAGAAATTATGAGTGTCTGGAATGTGGAAAGAAATTCACCACAAAGGGTAACCTCACCACACACACCCTGACACACAGTGGTGTTAGAAATTATGAGTGTCTGGAATGTGGAAAGAAATTCACCACAAAGAGTAACCTCACCACACACACCCTGACACACAGTGGTGTTAGAAATTATGAGTGTCTGGAATGTGGAAAGAAATTCACCACAAAGAGTCACCTCACCACACACACCCTGACACACAGTGGTGTTAGAAATTATGAGTGTCTGGAATGTGGAAAGAAATTCACCACAAAGAGTAGCCTCACCACACACACCCTGACACACAGTGGTGTTAGAAATTATGAGTGTCTGGAATGTGGAAAGAAATTCACCACAAGAGTCACCTCACCAGACACACCCTGACACACAGTGGTGTTAGAAATTATGAGTGTCTGGAATGTGGAAAGAAATTCACCACAAAGTCACCTCACCACACACACCCTGACACACAGTGGTGTTAGAAATTATGAGTGTCTGGAATGTGGAAAGAAATTCACCACAAAGAGTAACCTCACCAAACACACCCTGACACACAGTGGTGTTAGAAATTATGAGTGTCTGGAATGTGGAAAGAAATTCACCACAAGAGTAGCCTCACCACACACACCCTGACACACAGTGGTGTTAGAAATTATGAGTGTCTGGAATGTGGAAAGAAATTCACCACAAAGAGTAGCCTCACCACACACACCCTGACACACAGTGGTGTTAGAAATTATGAGTGTCTGGAATGTGGAAAGAAATTCACCCAAAAGTGTAGCCTCACCACACACACCCTGACACACAGTGGTGTTAGAAATTATGAGTGTCTGGAATGTGGAAAGAAATTCACCACAAAAGTAGCCTCACCACACACACCCTGACACACAGTGGTGTTAGAAATTATGAGTGTCTGGAATGTGGAAAGAAATTCACCACAAAGTCTGATCTCACCACACACACCCTGACACACAGTGGTGTTAGAAATTATGAGTGTCTGGAATGTGGAAAGAAATTCACCACAAAGTAGCCTCACCACACACACCCTGACACACAGTGGTGTTAGAAATTATGAGTGTCTGGAATGTGGAAAGAAATTCACCCAAAAGTAGCCTCACCACACACACCCTGAGACACAGTGGTGTTAGAAATTATGAGTGTCTGGAATGTGGAAAGAAATTCACCACAAAGTCTGATCTCACCACACACACCCTGACACACAGTGGTGTTAGAAATTATGAGTGTGAGGAATGTGGAGTCTGATCTCAAGAAATTCTTCACCAGTGGTGTTAGAAATTATGAGTGTGAGGAGTGTGGCAAGAAATTCTCAACAGACACGCCTTCAGACACACTGGCTTGAGGGAGTTCAAGTGTGATGTTTGTGGCAAGTGTTTCAAGACTAAGAGTGAAATTGCCCAGCATGTGAAGATCCACTTTTGAGGTGGTGTGTTGTGTGGACCGGTGTGGCCACACCCGTGCCTGTGGGAGTGTGTGGTGTTGTTGATGGTGGTGGTGGTGGTTTTTCTCTTTTCTTTCTTCTCTCGCGTTGCCTCACCCCGACCTTGGCCTGACCTTCCAGCCTTTGGTCCTCGGCACAGCCAGGTGAAGCACGCCTTCAGTGGGAACCGGTCTGTCTCCCGAGGGTGTCACCAAGGCTCTCCATCTCCAGCAGGACGTGGCGGGGGTCAAGATGGCAGGCAAGCAAGTAAGTAAGTAAGTGGAAGTAAGTGAAAACATAAGTGGTGGAGGTGATTGGAGTAGTAATACCTTATTCCATTACCTAACCTGGCAGTGCAAGTACCATGTCAGAATCAACACTAAGGACATTGTCACTCACTGTGGTACTAGATACACCTTTTAAAACACAGACAGACAGACCACCACTTAGGGCACTCCCCTTCACCACTGGGGGTGTGGAGGTGTGAGGTGTGAGGCTGCAGGGGTGAGAAGACCATGCATGGTGCTGGCTGGCTGTGAGGACCCTAAAGGACTGTGGTGGTGGTGGTGGTGGTGAGTGTGAGAGGAAGGACGTGGTGGTGAGTGTCAGCGTTCCAGTGTGTGCAGTGTGTGTCCTGTCAGTGTGGCTGATACATGATGCATAGTGTGTACTGGGCTCCTGGAAGGGTGTTCAGTGAAAGATACATAGATACAGGATTGTATATGTATGAATGTATGTAGTGGTTGTATAACAGCAGGATATGGTCTGAGAGGACACACACAGCCCAGGCCAGCCCCCCAGCCCCCCATCACTGTATGTGTCACCACTCAGTGTGTGTGTTGTGTTGAAGATAATGTATTAATGAATGCTTTTGTTTCAGGACGTTGGTGTGTGTTGGATGCCTGCGTGACTCCATGCTACGCTGGCCTGCCACACCACAGGATACATTGATGATAGTGTCACCTCAGCACACACTACACTGTTGTCATGTGTGGCAGTGCCTGTAAGGACACCACACCCTGTGGTCTGTTATTGTAAGGAGTGTGTTTGTTGTATACTGGGATACAAGGTAGAAGGAAGCAGTGTACACCTAGTTTTGTACTTGTTGTATTGTGAGGTGTGTACTTTGTGTATTGTGGGTTGTAAGACTAAGTAGTAGTAGTTTACACCTAGCCTTGTGTATCTTGTGAGGTGTGGACTTTGTTGTATTGGAGTTTGCAGGCAGTGTTGTATGTACTGTGTTTGTGTTGTGAGGTGTAAGGAGCAGACAGAGTGTGTGTGTGAGTGTGTGTGTGTGTGTGTGTGTGTGTGTGTGTGTGTGTGTGTGTGTGTGTGTGTGTGTGTGTGTGTGTGTGTGTGTGTGTGTGTGAGTGAGTCCCTTGATCAAATCACTGCCTGGAGTTTCATTAGGCAACTGGTGTTTGTGTAATTGTAAAGTATCTTTTTATCTCTATAACCATTAACCAGTGCTGCTTTAATGATGTTTTTGACATAATTGGTTTACATCTTAATAATATTTTTAGCCACATATATTTACAGTCTAAAATGTCTGTTTCAATGAGGCATATCTGAGCACTGGTTAACCCCTTCAGTACTGGGACACATTTTACCTTGAGTTTTGGATAAGATTAGACAATTTCACTAACATTAGGAATGGTCTATGAAGGCCACAAGATTGATAACAACAGTCTTCTTTATTTTAATGTGTTGCTGTATAAAATCAGCAAATAGTGAGCAGAATGAATATGGAAATGTTTTGTGGTACTGAAGGGGTTAAGTGTACCTGTGTGTGATGACTGATTCCTTCCAAGGCACCTGTAGATCTGACTGTACTGAGATGTGAAGTTGTGACTAATATATTTTGTTGACCAGTGTTTCTCTTCTTGACCAGATAAGTGGGTGTTCTTTCCTGCCTTCCTCAAAGTATTCCCTAGACAGTTGTGTAGCTGGCCTTGCAGTCCTTTCAATTTCCAGGAGTCTTGAACAGCACACCAGCAAAGATTTTCATAGATTTGTTCCATTACATTGAAGTCAGTGGAATAGTGCAACCTTTTCTGTCCTGAGTGATGGTGTTGTGTCTGTCACTTTCAGCAAGTCGTGTTGTGAAGTTTAACCTTTACTGTCAAAGTCTTGAACTAATAGTGTTCTTCCATCTTTTCTTATCACATTATCCAAGCCCTTAGTCACCATGTGTTTGTCTCAGGTGGCAAATTGGTGACTGTTTTTTCATTTCTTCCACCCCTTGGCATTCCCATTCTACACTTCCTTTACACATATATTATCTTGAACTATTGGTAACACTTCTCCCTGTTTCCCCTTTCTGTCGCTTCTCCAACTTTTACATCCCTCTTCCTTAAAGTAAACATGGACCTGATCCTTTAGTAGTCTCTAACCCCCAATACGCTGGACATCAACCCATTTATATTTGTGAGGTTTACTCTTTTACAGTAAGTTAATGTGCTTTGGGCTCCGAGGCGTCTCCAAGCGCATGGGTTCCAATCCTGTCCACAGTGTGTGTTTTGTCAAGGCTGCCACCAGAGGAAGTTGGTGTGGTGTGGTGTGGCTGAGAGGCAAACAATGACCAGCCATCACAGGTGCGTAGCCAACACAGGCTGCCTCACTGTCCCTCGATAGACCTCTGCGCAGCCAGCCCCGCCACAGCCCACCCTCGCTCACCACTACTGTCCAAGGCCGCAGAGATGGCTAGCCTGTGGTTCTCAAGAGTGTTCCTCCTATTGTTAATCTGTCATTAGAATTGTAGAACCTTCCCTGATAATTTCACTTCATCTACACCAGTCACCCCAAAAATTTGTCCCAGCTGGCATTCGATCATGTTAAGTAAGATATGGCGCCTTTTGCCTACCCCAGATACGTGTAGTAGTAGTAGTAGTAGTAGTAGTATCATTGCTGCATTAATCTGCCCAAAGTTTTTTTTCTTATATTTTTGGTCTTGGTTGGCGCTCTCCTACATGAAAATAAATAAATAAACACATGATATACCAATAAATTGTCCTAAGTGTCAACAATGTTTATCAAGAAAATACCTTACAAAGTCTTCATAAACACTATCATCATTATCATTACCTCAATACAAGACTCACGACCTAACCTAACCTAATCTAACAAACACGCACACGAAATATACCACTGAAAAAATAAAATAAAATAAAAATAATGAGACTTAGTATAGGCTGTGCATGGTGACAATTCACTGCATAGGCCTAGGCTGTGGTCAGAAGTCCATTGAGGCGTCCTTCTTTTCTATATCCACCTTTAACGTTCATGCTCCTTTCAACACTGATGGACTGAGATGTAGACCACTGAACACAGAGAAATTAATTATGTGACGCTTTCAACCCCTTCAGTACTGGGATGCATTTTCACCGCGAGTTTTGTGTACCATTAGACCATTTTATTGGCATTAGCAAGGGTGTATGGAGGGCAGAAGATTAATGGCCACAGTCTTCACTGTTTTAATTGAGTTTTGTGTACCATTAGACCATTTTATTGGCATTAGCAAGGGTCTATGGAGGTCAGAAGATTAATGGCCACAGTCTTCACTATTTTAATTGAGTTTTGTGTACCATTAGACCATTTTATTGGCATTAGCAAGGGTCTATGGAGGGCAGAAGATTAATGGCCACAGTCTTCACTATTTTAATCGAGTTTTGTGTACCATTAGACCATTTTATTGGCATTAGCAAGGGTCTATGGAGGGCAGAAGATTAATGGCCACAGTCTTCACTATTTTAATCGAGTTTTGTGTACCATTAAACCATTTTATTGGCATTAGCAAGACTCTATGGAGGGCAGAAGATTAATGGCCACAGTCTTCACTATTTTAATTGAGTTATGTGTACCATTAGACCATTTTATTGGCATTAGGAAGGGTCTATGGAGGGCAGAAGATTAATGGCCACAGTCTTCACTATTTCAATTGAGTTTTGTGTACCATTAGACCATTTTCTTGACAATAGGAAGGGTCTATGGAGGTCAGAAGATTAATGGCCACAGTCTTCACTATTTCAGTTGAGTTATGTGTACCACTAGACCATTTTATTGACATTAGGAAATATCTATGGAGGTTAAAATATTAATGGCAACAGTCTTCACTATTTTAATCGAGTTTTGTGTACCAGACCATTTTATTGGCATTAGGAAGGGTCTATGGAGGGCAGAATATTAATGACCACTGTCTTCACTATTTCAATCACCACTTAAGTATCTGAAGCTGTATAAAATCACCAAATAGTAAGCAGAATGAATATGGAAATACGCCATAGTACTTAAAGGGTTAATGGGCAGTCTAACCCTCCACCTCGTGACATAATTTCTCTTATTCTTAGTTTTACAGCCTTGAAGTATGCACAAGAAACAGCACACCATTAATTTATCCTTTTATCTTTATTTGTGGGTAAAGTGAGTGTGTGTACGCCGCTAAACAATGACAAAATAGTTAAATGGCAGTTTGCTTTAGTTCATCCCTCCGCTTTCCTTCTGCTAATATGGCGGATGTTGTGTAGAAAAGCGACGCCTTGTGTGTGTGTCCTGTCGCCCTATATAGTTCCTACCCACTAGCCTACTGTCACGCTGGGAAGCTAGGCCTATACGTGGGGACTCGGGAGGTGTACTTGTGGTGGTGGTGGCTGGTCCGGAATGCGTACCGGCCAGTCGTTCCTGAGGCTGGCAGGGAGACAGGGAGGCAGGGAGGAACACCGGAGCATTGTTGTGCCACTGTACGGTAGGTGAAGCAGTGTTTGGTGTTCTGGGTGGAGCGAGGGGGGTAGTGTTGGGCGTGGTGCGTGGAGTGAGGGCGTTGGGTGGAGCGAGGGGGTAGTGTTGGGCGTGGGGCATAGGGCGTGGAATGAGGTGGGGGGCGTTGGACGTGAGGTGGAGCGAGGCGGGGGCGGTGGTGGCCCTCACATAGCTCAACCTCTCTCTGTAGGGCCCCCTTGGGATGATAGGCCTGGTGGTTACCCTGGCTAGTGGTGGTGGTGGTGGTGGTGGGCAGCCAGCAGCAGGGTTCCAGACAGACACAAGGGAGGGGTGGTGTGTAGTAGTAGTAGTAGTAGTAGTAGTAGTAGTAGTAGTAGTAGAAGTGTTTTCTGCATTAGTGGAGGCCCGGATCACCACTATACACCACAGCTCCATTAGTCATTAACCTCTGGAATTCTCAGCCCTCCTATATTGTCCTGGCTCTTACCTTATCCTCGTTTAAAAGACTTCTTGCTAGTCATCTGCGGGACGGTCTGAATATCAATTACTCACAGGAAAATCCTCATAATTGCTCAAAAGACATTCCACAGTATTTTGCATCGGCTTGTGTTATTGTTAGTAGAAATATCTCACTCTACTGTGGCATGTTGGCATGTTTGGAGCTCCTTCCCAGAGGAGCTCATTGTGGTAACACGGCTACCTACTCTACAGCTTCACTGCCGCGGGTGTCTCCCAGTGTACAGTGTGTGTGGTGAAGGCCGTGATGGATGGATCTTGGTGGTGAGTGTCCTTTGTGGGGCTCCAGTGTGCCGGTGGTGTGTGTTACCCTGTCAGTGGAGGTGCCAGCAGTACTAGGTGCTCCAGGTGTGGCACAGTGGTAGGATGGCAGCTTTCTCAAGGCTCAGCAAGCACTGTGCAATACTGGCATGTAGGGTCCTGCTGAGGAGTGTGGGACTGAGGCTTTCC
This sequence comes from Portunus trituberculatus, assembly GCF_017591435.1. Taxonomy (NCBI): domain Eukaryota; kingdom Metazoa; phylum Arthropoda; class Malacostraca; order Decapoda; family Portunidae; genus Portunus; species Portunus trituberculatus. The sequence continues at coordinate 3,660,604 of NC_059256.1, read as the reverse complement.
CCTGCCAGTTGTCTTGCATTGGAGGTGACGTGGCTGCTGGTGTTTGCCGTTGGTCCTAGTCAGTGATGCACCACACAAGTGAGTGTGAGGAGTGTGGCAAAAGATTCTCTATCATTAGTGCTCTCAACAGACATGCCTTCAGACACACTGGCTTGAGGGAGTTCAAGTGTGATGTCTGTGGCAAGTGTTTTAATTGATTTTATTTGTGGTTTGTCGTTGATTTGGCTTATTATGAAAGTGTTGCGTTCTTGTGTGTCCGGATGAAGTGTGTTCTGCAGGACGAGCAACACAACCAGTAAAACATAGGAAAGAGAAAAGTGTTTTGCTCAAATACATCAGTGAACCAGTTGTATGGACAAGAGAGAGAGAGAGAGAGTTGCTGATTCTGAAGTTTATTATTATTATTACTATTATATTTTGCTGATGTAAAGGTTGACTGACTTATTTCAATACAGTGTAAAGGAAACACAGAAGGAAGCAGGCAGGGAGTTCAGGAGGGTGCCAGGGAAAGGGATGAAAGATTGAGAGTACTGGTCAACTCTTGCATTGGGGAGGTGGACAGAGTAGTGGTGAAGGATTGAGAGTACTGGTCAACTCTTGCATTGGGGAGGTGGACAGAATAGAGCTCGTAACATTTGAAGCTCTTATAAATTTATCTTTCCTGTGATTGCAGTGGGTGTGTCTTTGGTATTGGCAGGGAGGTATCGAGACATTTGCTCCACAACTTTGGCTGACGCTTTTACACATTCTAGAGAGCCAGCATTCAAGTGGGCCTTTTTTTTAATCTTTCTTTTTTTTTGCCCTTGGCTGGCCCTCTGCTGGCTCAGTATCCTTTTCTTCAATGTCACATCTATAAAAGTGCCGTCGAAGTGCCAGTACTGAAGCGCTTTTAAATTCTGTCTGTCCTGTGATTTGGGGGCTGTCTTTGTTATTGTATAACTGTCTGTGGTGTTTTGGCTTTCCTCACTGACTAACTGGTCTTGCACATTAGTCGTACTGGTCTTGCTAACCCAGTATTTCTTACCACATTCCTCACACTCATGATTTTGAAGACCACTGTGCGTCAGGGCATGTCTAATGAGGCGAGACTTTCTGATACATTTCTTACCACCTCCTCACAGATCAGTTTCTTCACCTCTTCATAGATACAACATAAAAGACAACTATAATTCTTCCTCAAAACAAGCCAAACCAAAAAAACAAACCTTCTCTGAACCAGAACACCAGCACATATCATCCAAACTGACTGACTTTTCTCTACTTTGAAAGCAGGCAAACCACCACTGCATCTCCCCTTCCAACAGCCAGCAGAGGGCAGGGTGGGTAGGAAGGCAGGCAGGCAGGTAGGGTGCAGGCAGGGAAGTTTTTAATCTGTACTTCTCTCAGGAGCACCAAGCCATGAGTGCTTTCCTGGTCCCTGAGTGAGGCAGGGATGTGTGCTTGCTCCATCACTTTTCAACACTTGCATGGACTGGGTACTAGGCAGAGTTGTAGACCAGAGTCACTGTGGAGCAACATAGTCATGGAGTATTTTGGGGAAATACGCTAAAATATGTGGAGTATTTAAACTTTAACAGTGTGCAGCCCCCCCCCCCCTCTCTCTCTCTCTCTCTCTCTCTCTCTCTCTCTCTCTCTCTCTCTCTCTCTCTCTCTCTCTCTCTCTCTCTCTCTCTCTCAGCAGCGCAGTGTTGTATCTCTTGCTGTCTTCTACCGCTATTTTCATGCCAACTGCTCTTCAGGTCTAGGTAACAGCATGCCTCCCCCCCCACCACTACACTTTCTTCCTTCTCTCACCTCTAATCTGTCCACCTCTCTGATGCAAGAGTTAACCAGTACTCTCAGTCACTCATCCCTTTCTCTGGTACACTCTGGGACTCCCTGCCTGCTTCTGTGTTTCCACCTTCCTGGGACTTGAACTCTTTCAAGAGGAAGGTTCCAACACATTTATCCTCTCAAGTTTCATTTTTCTCTTTGTCATTCACCTAGGGACTGCCACCAAGTGGGCCATTTGTTCTCCTTAGAATTACTGTTGGCCGTGGCCAGTGTCCAGTGTCCGGTGGCTCTCAGTGTCCTCACCATCACTGTTGTTGCAGGTGTCCAGGCCGGGTGCCCTGCTGGGCTCTGACGTGGCTCCATCCGGCCAGCTGCCCAGAGGGTTCCTGCAGTGGAGGGGTGAGGCCCAGCAGCAGCATGAGTGAACAGCAGCAGCAGCAGCAGTCTGCCTCAGGTGTGGGGAGGTCCAGGCATGGTGCCAAGAATGACCTGGAGGCAGGCAGCTCCACCCACAGAGGAGAGAGAAAGTTTGTGTGTCAGCTGTGTGATAAAAGTTTTACATCCAGAAAAGGACTTAGACTACACACCCTGACACACAGTGGTGTTAGAAATTATGAGTGTCTGGAATGTGGAAAGAAATTCACCACAAAGAGTCACTTCACCACACACACCCTGACACACAGTGGTGTTAGAAATTATGAGTGTCTGGAATGTGGAAAGAAATTCACCACAAAGAATAACCTCACCACACACACCCTGACACACAGTGGTGTTAGAAATTATGAGTGTCTGGAATGTGGAAAGAAATTCACCACAAAGGGTAACCTCACCACACACACCCTGACACACAGTGGTGTTAGAAATTATGAGTGTCTGGAATGTGGAAAGAAATTCACCACAAAGAGTAACCTCACCACACACACCCTGAGACACAGTGGTGTTAGAAATTATGAGTGTCTGGAATGTGGAAAGAAATTCACCACAAAGAGTCACCTCACCACACACACCCTGACACACAGTGGTGTTAGAAATTATGAGTGTCTGGAATGTGGAAAGAAATTCACCACAAAGTCTGATCTCACCAAACACACCCTGACACACAGTGGTGTTAGAAATTATGAGTGTCTGGAATGTGGAAAGAAATTCACCACAAAGAGTAACCTCACCACACACACCCTGACACACAGTGGTGTTAGAAATTATGAGTGTCTGGAATGTGGAAAGAAATTCACCACAAAGAGTAACCTCACCACACACACCCTGACACACAGTGGTGTTAGAAATTATGAGTGTCTGGAATGTGGAAAGAAATTCACCACAAAGAGTAACCTCACCAAACACACCCTGACACACAGTGGTGTTAGAAATTATGAGTGTCTGGAATGTGGAAAGAAATTCACCCAAAAGAGTAGCCTCACCACACACACCCTGAGACACAGTGGTGTTAGAAATTATGAGTGTCTGGAATGTGGAAAGAAATTCACCACAAAAGTAGCCTCACCACACACACCCTGACACACAGTGGTGTTAGAAATTATGAGTGTCTGGAATGTGGAAAGAAATTCACCCAAAAGTATAACCTCACCACACACACTCTGACACACAGTGGTGTTAGAAATTATGAGTGTCTGGAATGTGGAAAGAAATTCACCACAAAGAGTAGCCTCACCACACACACCCTGACACACAGTGGTGTTAGAAATTATGAGTGTCTGGAATGTGGAAAGAAATTCACCACAAAGTCTGAGCCTCACCACACACACCCTGACACACAGTGGTGTTAGAAATTATGAGTGTCTGGAATGTGGCAAGAAATTCACCACAAAGTATGAACTCACCTCACACACCCTGACACACAGTGGTGTTAGAAATTATGAGTGTCTGGAATGTGGAAAGAAATTCACCAAAAGTAGCCTCACCAGACACACCCTGACACACAGTGGTGTTAGAAATTATGAGTGTCTGGAATGTGGAAAGAAATTCACCACAAAGTCTGATCTCACCACACACACCCTGACACACAGTGGTGTTAGAAATTATGAGTGTGAGGAGTGTGGCAAGAAATTCTTCACCATTAGTGCTCTCAACAGACACGCCTTCAGACACACTGGCTTGAGGGAGTTCAAGTGTGATGTTTGTGGCAAGTGTTTCAAGACTAAGGGTGAAATTGCCCAGCATGTGAAGATCCACTTTTGAGGTGGTGTGTTGTGTGGACCGGTGGGGCCACACCCGTGCCTGTGGGAGTGTGTGGTGGTGGTGGTGGTGGTGGTGGTTTTTCTCTTTTCTTTCTTCTCTCGCGTTGCCTCACCCCGACCTTGGCCTGACCTTCCAGCCTTTGGTCCTCGGCACAGCCAGGTGAAGCACGCCTTCAGTGGGAACCGGTCTGTCTCCCGAGGGTGTCACCAAGGCTCTCCATCTCCAGCAGGACGTGGCGGGGGTCAAGATGGCAGGCAAGCAAGTAAGTAAGTGGAAGTAAGAGTGAAAACATAAGTGGTGGAGGTGATTGGAGTAGTAATACCTTATTCCATTACCTAACCTGGCAGTGCAAGTACCATGTCAGAATCAACACTAAGGACATTGTCACTCACTGTGGTACTAGATACACCTTTTAAAACACAGACAGACAGACCACCACTTAGGGCACTCCCCTTCACCACTGGGGGTGTGGAGGTGTGAGGTGTGAGGCTGCAGGGGTGAGAAGACCATGCATGGTGCTGGCTGGCTGTGAGGACCCTAAAGGACTGTGGTGGTGGTGGTGGTGGTGAGTGTGAGAGGAAGGACGTGGTGGTGAGTGTCAGCGTTCCAGTGTGTGCAGTGTGTGTCCTGTCAGTGTGGCTGATACATGATGCATAGTGTGTACTGGGCTCCTGGAAGGGTGTTCAGTGAAAGATACATAGATACAGGATTGTATATGTATGAATGTATGTAGTGGTTGTATAACAGCAGGATATGGTCTGAGAGGACACACACAGCCCAGGCCAGCCCCCCAGCCCCCCATCACTGTATGTGTCACCACTCAGTGTGTGTGTTGTGTTGAAGATAATGTATTAATGAATGCTTTTGTTTCAGGACGTTGGTGTGTGTTGGATGCCTGCGTGACTCCATGCTACGCTGGCCTGCCACACCACAGGATACATTGATGATAGTGTCACCTCAGCACACACTACACTGTTGTCATGTGTGGCAGTGCCTGTAAGGACACCACACCCCTGTGGTCTGTTATTGTAAGGAGTGTGTTTGTTGTATACTGGGATACAAGGTAGAAGGAAGCAGTGTACACCTAGTTTTGTACTTGTTGTATTGTGAGGGGTGTGTACTTTGTGTATTGTGGGTTGTAAGACTAAGTAGTAGTAGTTTACACCTAGCCTTGTGTATCTTGTGAGGGGTGTGGACTTTGTTGTATTGGAGTTTGCAGGCAGTGTTGTATGTACTGTGTTTGTGTTGTGAGGTGTAAGGAGAGGCAGACACTTGTAGTGTGTGTGTGTGTGTGTGTGTTTGTGTGTGTTTGTGTGTGTGTGTGTGTGTGTGTGTGTGTGAGTGTGAGTGTGTGTGTGAGTGAGTCCCTTGATCAAATCACTGCCTGGAAATTCATTAGGCAACTGGTGTTTGTGTAATTGTAAAGTATCTTTTTATCTCTATAACCATTAACCAGTGCTGCTTTAATGATGTTTTTGACATAATTGGTTTACATCTTAATAATATTTTTAGCCACATATATTTACAGTCTAAAATGTCTGTTTCAATGAGGCATATCTGAGCACTGGTTAACCCCTTCAGTACTGGGACACATTTTTACCTTGAGTTTTGGATAAGATTAGACAATTTCACTAACATTAGGAATGGTCTATGAAGGCCACAAGATTGATAACAACAGTCTTCTTTATTTTAATGTGTTGCTGTATAAAATCAGCAAATAGTGAGCAGAATGAATATGGAAATGTTTTGTGGTACTGAAGGGGTTAAGTGTACCTGTGTGTGATGACTGATTCCTTCCAAGGCACCTGTAGATCTGACTGTACTGAGATGTGAAGTTGTGACTAATATATTTTTGTTGACCAGTGTTTCTCTTCTTGACCAGATAAGTGGGTGTTCTTTCCTGCCTTCCCTCAAAGTATTCCCTAGACAGTTGTGTAGCTGGCCTTGCAGTCCTTTCAATTTCCAGGAGTCTTGAACAGCACACCAGCAAAGATTTTCATAGATTTGTTCCATTACATTGAAGTCAGTGGAATAGTGCAACCTTTTCTGTCCTGAGTGATGGTGTTGTGTCTGTCACTTTCAGCAAGTCGTGTTGTGAAGTTTAACCTTTACTGTCAAAGTCTTGAACTAATAGTGTTCTTCCATCTTTTCTTATCACATTATCCAAGCCCTTAGTCACCATGTGTTTGTCTCAGGTGGCAAATTGGTGACTGTTTTTTCATTTCTTCCACCCCTTGGCATTCCCATTCTACACTTCCTTTACACATATATTATCTTGAACTATTGGTAACACTTCTCCCTGTTTCCCCTTTCTGTCGCTTCTCCAACTTTTACATCCCTCTTCCTTAAAGTAAACATGGACCTGATCCTTTAGTAGTCTCTAACCCCCAATACGCTGGACATCAACCCATTTATATTTGTGAGGTTTACTCTTTTACAGTAAGTTAATGTGCTTTGGGCTCCGAGGCGTCTCCAAGCGCATGGGTTCGAATCCTGTCCACAGTGTGTGTTTTGTCAAGGCTGCCACCAGAGGAAGTTGGTGTGGTGTGGTGTGGCTGAGAGGCAAACAATGACCAGCCATCACAGGTGCGTAGCCAACACAGGCTGCCTCACTGTCCCTCGATAGACCTCTGCGCAGCCAGCCCCGCCACAGCCCACCCCTCGCTCACCACTACTGTCCAAGGCCGCAGAGATGGCTAGCCTGTGGTTCTCAAGAGTGTTCCTCCTATTGTTAATCTGTCATTAGAGTTGTAGAACCTTCCCTGATAATTTCACTTCATCTACACCAGTCACCCCAAAAATTTGTCCCAGCTGGCATTCGATCATGTTAAGTAAGATATGGCGCCTTTTGCCTACCCCAGATACGCGTAGTAGTAGTAGTAGTAGTAGTAGTATCATTGCTGCATTAATCTGCCCAAAGTTTTTTTTTTCTTATATTTTTTGGTCTTGGTTGGCGCTCTCCTACATGAAAAATAAATAAATAAACACATGATATACCAATAAATTGTCCTAAGTGTCAACAATGTTTATCAAGAAAATACCTTACAAAGTCTTCATAAACACTATCATCATTATCATTACCTCAATACAAGACTCACGACCTAACCTAACCTAATCTAACAAACACGCACACGAAATATACCACTGAAAAAATAAAATAAAATAAAAATAATGAGACTTAGTATAGGCTGTGCATGGTGACAATTCACTGCATAGGCCTAGGCTGTGGTCAGAAGTCCATTGAGGCGTCCTTCTTTTCTATATCCACCTTTAACGTTCATGCTCCTTTCAACACTGATGGACTGAGATGTAGACCACTGAACACAGAGAAATTAATTATGTGACGCTTTCAACCCCTTCAGTACTGGGATGCATTTTCACCGCGAGTTTTGTGTACCATTAGACCATTTTATTGGCATTAGCAAGGGTGTATGGAGGGCAGAAGATTAATGGCCACAGTCTTCACTGTTTTAATTGAGTTTTGTGTACCATTAGACCATTTTATTGGCATTAGCAAGGGTGTATGGAGGGCAGAAGATTAATGGCCACAGTCTTCACTATTTTAATTGAGTTTTGTGTACCATTAGACCATTTTATTGGCATTAGCAAGGGTCTATGGAGGTCAGAAGATTAATGGCCACAGTCTTCACTATTTTAATCGAGTTTTGTGTACCATTAGACCATTTTATTGGCATTAGCAAGGGTCTATGGAGGGCAGAAGATTAATGGCCACAGTCTTCACTATTTTAATCGAGTTTTGTGTACCATTAAACCATTTTATTGGCATTAGCAAGACTCTATGGAGGGCAGAAGATTAATGGCCACAGTCTTCACTATTTTAATTGAGTTATGTGTACCATTAGACCATTTTATTGGCATTAGGAAGGGTCTATGGAGGGCAGAAGATTAATGGCCACAGTCTTCACTATTTCAATTGAGTTTTGTGTACCATTAGACCATTTTCTTGACAATAGGAAGGGTCTATGGAGGTCAGAAGATTAATGGCCACAGTCTTCACTATTTCAATTGAGTTATGTGTACCACTAGACCATTTTATTGACATTAGGAAATATCTATGGAGGTTAAAGTATTAATGGCAACAGTCTTCACTATTTTAATCGAGTTTTGTGTACCAGACCATTTTATTGGCATTAGGAAGGGTCTATGGAGGGCAGAATATTAATGGCCACTGTCTTCACTATTTCAATCACCACTTAAGTATCTGAAGCTGTATAAAATCACCAAATAGTAAGCAGAATGAATATGGAAATACGCCATAGTACTTAAAGGGTTAATGGGCAGTCTAACCCTCCACATCGTGACATAATTTTTCTTATTCTTAGTTTTACAGCCTTGAAGTATGCACAACAAACAGCACACCATTAATTCATCCTTTTATCTTTATTTGTGGGTAAAGTGAGTGTGTGTACGCCGCTAAACAATGACAAAATAGTTAAATGGCAGTTTGCTTTAGTTCATCCCTCCGCTTTCCTTCTGCTAATATGGCGGATGTTGTGTAGAAAAGCGACGCCTTGTGTGTGTGTCCTGTCGCCCTATATAGTTCCTACCCACTAGCCTACTGTCACGCTGGGAAGCTAGGCCTATACGTGGGGACTCGGGAGGTGTACTTGTGGTGGTGGTGGCTGGTCCGAATGCGTACCGGCCAGTCGTTCCTGAGGCTGGCAGGGAGACAGGGAGGCAGGAGGAACACCGGAGCATTGTTGTGCCACTGTACGGTAGGTGAAGCAGTGTTTGGTGTTCTGGGTGGAGCGAGGGGGGTAGTGTTGGGCGTGGTGCGTGGAGTGAGGGCGTTGGGTGGAGCGAGGGGGGGGGTAGTGTTGGGCGTGGGGCATAGGGCGTGGAATGAGGTGGGGGGCGTTGGACGTGAGGTGGAGCGAGGCGGGGGCGGTGGTGGCCCTCACATAGCTCAACCTCTCTCTGTAGGGCCCCCTTGGGATGATAGGCCTGGTGGTTACCCTGGCTAGTGGTGGTGGTGGTGGTGGTGGTGGGCAGCCAGCAGCAGGGTTCCAGACAGACACAAGGGAGGGGTGGTGTGTAGTAGTAGTAGTAGTAGTAGTAGTAGTAGTAGAAGTGTTTTCTGCATTAGTGGAGGCCCGGATCACCACTATACACCACAGCTCCATTAGTCATTAACCTCTGGAATTCTCAGCCCTCCTATATTGTCCTGGCTCTTACCTTATCCTCGTTTAAAAGACTTCTTGCTAGTCATCTGCGGGACGGTCTGAATATCAATTACTCACAGGAAAATCCTCATAATTGCTCAAAAGACATTCCACAGTATTTTGCATCGGCTTGTGTTATTGTTAGTAGAAATATCTCACGGTGGGTGGAGCCAGGAAGTTGTATGGCAGATTGGCCTGGCCCGCGGCGCTGTTTGCACCTGTGCAGACGGACAAAGGTTCGGATCTTCAAGTCGCTGGTGATCCCTGTCTTACTCTGTGGTTGTGAGACATGGACACTGAAGAGGTAAATTGATGTCTTTGGTAGTCAGTGCCTTGGCAGCATCACTGGATACCACTGGTGTGTCTTTGTGTCAAATCAGTGAGTGCCCTGTCAGACTGATCAAAGACCCTGTACCACCATACTCCGTCACCGCCAACTGTGACTATATGGACATGTGGCACGCTGTCCGGAAGCCCATCCTGCGTGTTGGGTTGTCTCTGAAAGGGATAACCCAGCATGGAGGAGGCCAAGGGGACGTCCACACAACTCATGGCTGCGACAAGTCCATGCCTCCTGCTGGGAGTTACTTGGAATGAGAAGGGAGCCTGCATGAAGACTTGCCAGTTGTGACTGCCTGGAATGGCGCCATAGGGTAGGTGAGGTGATGTGTCCCCCGGCATATTACCCCATGATTGATTGATTGATGGTGTTGGGCTTGTCTTGAGGCAAAAGAATGTGGTGCTATAGCAATTGGGAGGAATGTTGATGTTGTCAGAGAGGTAGACAACCTTAGGGGTTTGGTCACAGCGTCCATCATGGGGATTGCAGTGTGCTCATGTGTCCATATCTTGATTTTGAGAGGCCTGAGGACATCCATTCCGAGTATTCCATCAATTCCTGACAGGCTGTTTATGATGAGGAGTGATGTTCCGACACTATGTTATTCTCCCACTCGAGTGATAGCTGCATGTGGCCAACACTACCGCTGTTCCAGCACGGCAAGTTGTCCTTGTTACCTGGCACAGGAAACAGTGATCATGAAGGTGGTTCTCTCAAGGCAAGGCCCGCCAGTGCACTCCAGCGGTGCTGATCCTTGCAGTTAACCCAGTGTGGTTAACTCGAATGTGAGTGGTAAGTCCCTTGGTTTGTGTCGCTGACCCTTGCGGTCGTCCCAAAGCTGTTGGTGGAGTGCAGCAATTGTGGCTTCACACTGCTCCAGGTGAGTAGGCTCAAATCTATGCAGGCACCACGCCACAACCAAAGGTGGTAGAATCTGCATCATTTGGTGGTGACGTCCTGCTTCTTTGCCTCAGTGAGGAGAGGCCTAGATCGACTGTGTGACTGTGGGATGTACGTCCTGACCCTCCGCCTCACAATTATCAAGTACATTATTCAAGTGTTCTCGTCGAGGTACCTGGGACAAGTCGAGCACACACCAAGTCGAGCGGCATACCAACTCAAGTGTCATTGCAGCAAACTTTTTCCTCCAAAAATTTACCCAGATTGATGGAAGAACAGTACACACACACACACACACACACACACACACACACACACACACACACACACACACACACACACACACACACACACACACACACACACTGGGCCAGCGGAGGGAAGGACCGCATGTGTGCTCACCTTGGTGGTTGTTGGTCAATTTAATCCTTGAGTACGGGGCATTGATTTACTTTCCGTGTGTTACAGCGGGGAAAAATCGCACCCGTCAAAAATGCTAAAAATATTTTCCTTATAAAAGTATATTTCTTTGTTGTTCTGAGTACAACGCTGTAGTTTTCAACATGTCATCACCTCTCACACCAAAGACATTGCATGCCAAAAAACTCTCCCTGAACCCAAGGCAGAACCCACTGCTAAGAAATACCCCCCCCCCAACCTCCAATGACACAGCACACATGCTCTCTCTCTCTCTCTCTCTCTCTCTCTCTCTCTCTCTCTCTCTCTCTCTCTCTCTCTCTCTCTCTCTCCTTTTGGGCATTTGAATTTTGTGTAAAAGTAGGAACTCTTGCACTTTCCTGTCAAGAAAATGCAAACTCGGATATATGAAGTGATGTGTGAAACAGGAAAAGAAATACAAACCACATATTACAAGTATTGTGGATTTGTACAATAATTGGAATGTGGCAACTCTTATTAGCAATGGGATTCACGTGACTTGGCCGACAAGCACAGTCCTGTAGAGGCAACCAGGGGTGACACACACCAACGCTGCATTGCTCCAGGGGAATATGCTACGTGAGGAGGTTTATGAACGTCGCTGTGAGGGTTGGTCTCTGTCTCTCAGGTCACTATCAGAATCACTACTGGAGTCTTCACTTTCTTCTGTCTCAATAAAAAATTCACTGTCTTCATTATCACTGTCCTCAATGTCATTATACTGACAACATCACTCGGAGTACCATTTCCTCCCTCTGGGTCATGGAGGTTCCCCTTGAACGGTAGGCAGCATTACATTTTATTTATTTATTTATTTATTACACAGTATTGTTCCAAGTTGGGTTAGGACTGGTTAGCATTCCTGAGTGGGTCCAGGGGCTAGGTAAGGTTACATTAAGGGGACTGTCCAGTGGCCATGGTACTGAAAAATATGAAAAATATTGAAAATCCCCAAAACACCACCAGAGCATCCCCGAACATATGGCAACATAGTCATGGAGTATTTTGGGGAAATACGCTAAAATATGTGGAGTATTTAAACTTTAACAGTGTGCAGCCTCTCTCTCTCTCTCTCTCTCTCTCTCTCTCTCTCTCTCTCTCTCTCTCTCTCTCTCTCTCTCTCTCTCTCTCTCTCTCTCTCTCTCTCTCTCACCAGCGCAGTGTTGTATCTCTTGCTGTCTTCTACTGCTATTTTCATGCCAACTGCTCTTCAAGTCTAGGTAACAGCATAACAGCATGCCTCCCCCCCCACCACTACACTTTCTTCCTTCTCTCACCTCTAATCTGTCCACCTCTCTGATGCAAGAGTTAACCAGTACTCTCAGTCACTCATCCCTTTCTCTGGTACACTCTGGGACTCCCTGCCTGCTTCTGTGTTTCCACCTTCCTGGGACTTGAACTCTTTCAAGAGGAAGGTTCCAACACATTTATCCTCTCAAGTTTCATTTTTCTCTTTGTCATTCACCTAGGGACTGCCACTCAAGTGGGCCATTTGTTCTCCTTAGAATTACTGTTGGCCGTGGCCAGTGTCCAGTGTCCGGTGGCTCTCAGTGTCCTCACCATCACTGTTGTTGCAGGTGTCCAGGCCGGGTGCCCTGCTGGGCTCTGACGTGGCTCCATCCGGCCAGCTGCCCAGAGGGTTCCTGCAGTGGAGGGGTGAGGCCCAGCAGCAGCATGAGTGAACAGCAGCAGCAGCAGCAGTCTGCCTCAGGTGTGGGGAGGTCCAGGCATGGTGCCAAGAATGACCTGGAGGCAGGCAGCTCCACCCACAGAGGAGAGAGAAAGTTTGTGTGTCAGCTGTGTGATAAAAGTTTTACATCCAGAAGAGGACTTAGACTACACACCCTGACACACAGTGGTGTTAGAAATTATGAGTGTCTGGAATGTGGAAAGAAATTTACCATAAAGAGTAGTCTCACCAAACACACCCTGAGACACAGTGGTGTTAGAAATTATGAGTGTCTGGAATGTGGAAAGAAATTCACCATAAAGTCTGATCTCACCACACACACCCTGACACACAGTGGTGTTAGAAATTATGAGTGTCTGGAATGTGGAAAGAAATTCACCACAAAGGGTAACCTCACCACACACACCCTGACACACAGTGGTGTTAGAAATTATGAGTGTCTGGAATGTGGAAAGAAATTCACCACAAAGTCTGATCTCACCACACACACCCTGACACACAGTGGTGTTAGAAATTATGAGTGTCTGGAATGTGGAAAGAAATTCACCCAAAAGAGTAACCTCACCAAACACACCCTGACACACAATGGTGTTAGAAATTATGAGTGTCTGGAATGTGGAAAGAAATTCACCACAAAGAGTCACCTCAGCAGACACACCCTGAGACACAGTGGTGTTAGAAATTATGAGTGTCTGGAATGTGGAAAGAAATTCACCTTAAAGAGTCACCTCACCACACACACCCTGACACACAGTGGTGTTAGAAATTATGAGTGTCTGGAATGTGGAAAGAAATTCACCCAAAAGAGTAGCCTCACCACACACACCCTGACACACAGTGGTGTTAGAAATTATGAGTGTCTGGAATGTGGAAAGAAATTTACCGTAAAGAGTAGCCTCACCAAACACACCCTGACACACAGTGGTGTTAGAAATTATGAGTGTCTGGAATGTGGAAAGAAATTCACCAGAAAGAGTAGCCTCACCACACACACCCTGAGACACAGTGGTGTTAGAAATTATGAGTGTCTGGAATGTGGAAAGAAATTCACCACAAAGAGTCACCTCACCACACACACCCTGACACACCATGGTGGTAGAAATTATGAGTGTCTGGAATGTGGAAAGAAATTCACCTTAAAGAGTCACCTCACCACACACACCCTGACACACAGTGGTGTTAGAAATTATGAGTGTCTGGAATGTGGAAAGAAATTCACCCAAAAGTGTAGCCTCACCACACACACCCTGACACACAGTGGTGTTAGAAATTATGAGTGTCTGGAATGTGGAAATAAATTCACCACAAAGTCTGATCTCACCAGACACACTCTGACACACCGTGGTGTTAGAAATTATGAGTGTCTGGAATGTGGAAAGAAATTCACCACAAAGAGTAACCTCACCACACACACCCTGAGACACAGTGGTGTTAGAAATTATGAGTGTCTGGAATGTGGAAAGAAATTCACCACAAAGTCTGATCTCACCACACACACCCTGACACACAGTGGTGTTAGAAATTATGAGTGTGAGGAGTGTGGCAAGAAATTCTTCACCATTAATGCTCTCAACAGACACGCCTTCAGACACACTGGCTTGAGGGAGTTCAAGTGTGATGTTTGTGGCAAGTGTTTCAAGACTAAGGGTGACATTGCCAAGCACATGAAGATCCACTTTTGAGGTGGTGTGTTGTGTGGACCGGTGTGGCCACACCCGTGCCTGTGGGAGTGTGTGGTGGTGGTGGTGGTGGTGGTGGTGGTTTTTCTCTTTTCTTTCTTCTCTCGCGTTGCCTCACCCCGACCTTGGCCTGACCTTCCAGCCTTTGGTCCTCGGCACAGCCAGGTGAAGCACGCCTTCAGTGGGAACCGGTCTGTCTCCCGAGGGTGTCACCAAGGCTCTCCATCTCCAGCAGGACGTGGCGGGGGTCAAGATGGCAGGCAAGCAAGTAAGTAAGTAAGTGGAAGTAAGAGTGAAAACATAAGTGGTGGAGGTGATTGGAGTAGTAATACCTTATTCCATTACCTAACCTGGCAGTGCAAGTACCATGTCAGAATCAACACTAAGGACATTGTCACTCACTGTGGTACTAGATACACCTTTTAAAACACAGACAGACAGACCACCACTTAGGGCACTCCCCTTCACCACTGGGGGTGTGGAGGTGTGAGGTGTGAGGCTGCAGGGGTGAGAAGACCATGCATGGTGCTGGCTGGCTGTGAGGACCCTAAAGGACTGTGGTGGTGGTGGTGGTGGTGAGTGTGAGAGGAAGGACGTGGTGGTGAGTGTCAGCGTTCCAGTGTGTGCAGTGTGTGTCCTGTCAGTGTGGCTGATACATGATGCATAGTGTGTACTGGGCTCCTGGAAGGGTGTTCAGTGAAAGATACATAGATACAGGATTGTATATGTATGAATGTATGTAGTGGTTGTATAACAGCAGGATATGGTCTGAGAGGACACACACAGCCCAGGCCAGCCCCCCAGCCCCCCATCACTGTATGTGTCACCACTCAGTGTGTGTGTTGTGTTGAAGATAATGTATTAATGAATGCTTTTGTTTCAGGACGTTGGTGTGTGTTGGATGCCTGCGTGACTCCATGCTACGCTGGCCTGCCACACCACAGGATACATTGATGATAGTGTCACCTCAGCACACACTACACTGTTGTCATGTGTGGCAGTGCCTGTAAGGACACCACACCCCTGTGGTCTGTTATTGTAAGGAGTGTGTTTGTTGTATACTGGGATACAAGGTAGAAGGAAGCAGTGTACACCTAGTTTTGTACTTGTTGTATTGTGAGGGGTGTGTACTTTGTGTATTGTGGGTTGTAAGACTAAGTAGTAGTAGTTTACACCTAGCCTTGTGTATCTTGTGAGGGGTGTGGACTTTGTTGTATTGGAGTTTGCAGGCAGTGTTGTATGTACTGTGTTTGTGTTGTGAGGTGTAAGGAGAGGCAGACACTTGTAGTGTGTGTGTGTGTGTGTGTGTGTGTGTGTGTGTGTGTGTGTGTGTGTGTGTGTGTGTGTGTGAGTGTGTGTGTGTGAGTGTGTGTGTGTGTGTGTATTTACCTAGTTGTATTGTACAGGGTTTGAGCGGGATCATAGTGTCTTGTCTCCATATCTCCATTTGTCTAGTTTTTCTTTAAAGTTCTGCACACTATGTGCTGTAACAATTCCATTATCCAATGCATTCCTTTTTTCCACTGTTCTGTGTGGAAAACTGTATTTTCCAACATCCTTGACACACTGCCTCATGCTGATTTTCTTTTCATGTCCTCTTGTCCTTCCACCTTCTTCCGTCACCAGCACCAGGTCTTCTTTGTCTATCTTTTCAATATCATTTACTATCTTGTACATTGTTATTAGGTCCCCTCGTTCTCTTCTATCTTGTAATTTGAAAGTCCCATTTCCTTCAGTCGTTCTTCATATGTGAGGTCCTTTAGTCCCATTTCCTTCAGTCGTTCTTCATATGTGAGGTCCTTTAGTCCCATTTCCTTCAGTCGTTTTTCATATGTGAGGTCCTTTAGTCCCATTTCCTTCAGTCGTTCTTCATATGTGAGGTCCTTTAGTCCCATTTCCTTCAGTCATTCTTCATATGTGAGGTCCTTTAGTCCCATTTCCTTCAGTTGTTCTTCATATGTGAGGTCCTTTAGTCCCATTTCCTTCAGTCGTTCTTCATATGTGAGGTCCTTTAGTCCCATTTCCTTCAGTCGTTCTTCATATGTGAGGTCCTTTAGTTCCGGCACCATCTTTGTAGCAATCTTCTGTATCCTTTTCAGTTTTCTTCTATCCTTTTTAGAGGTGGCAGACCACACCACTGCTGCATATTCCAGCCTGGGGCGTATCATGCTGGTGATGACTTTTTCCATCATATCTTTGTCCATGTAATGAAATGCCACTCTTATATTAGTCAACATCTTATATGATAGTCCAAATATCTTGCTATGTGTTTATCAGGGCTCAGATTTTCCTGTATGGTCACTCCAAGATCTTTTTCCTCTTTAGTCTTCATTATTTGCTCCTTTCCCATCAAATAGTTCCATGCTGGTCTTCTCTTACTCTTTCTTAGTTCCATTACGTGACATTTCTCGGCATTAAACTCCAATTTCCACTTCCTGCTCCATTCCTAGATCTTGTTTATATCTTCCTGTAACAGCAAAACGTCCTCCCTGGTTTTGATAACTCTTAGCAGCTTTGCATCATCAGCAAATACATTAATACCCCATTGTGAATATCGTTTACATAAATCTGGAACATAATGGGGGCTAACACTGACCCTTGTGGCACTCTGCTGGTTACTTAACTTTTGCTGCTCACAGTTCTCATTTCCCTGTCCTTCAAATAATCTCTTGTCCATTGTAGCAAGGTTCCACAGTCCTCCTGTGCTCTGTAGTTTCCAAAGAAGTCTTCCATGAGGGACTTTATCAAAAGCCCATCCATCTCTGTTTTCCAGTCCTGCAATAACCCTGGAGTAGAAGCTTAATAAGTTTGATACACATGACCGTCCTGTCCTGAACCCAAAATATCTGTTTGATATGACTTGCTCCTCTTCTACAAATTTAACCCATTTTTCTTTGATAATTATTTCACACAACTTCCCAAAAACACTTGTAAGTGACACTGGTCTATAGTTTAGTGGTTCAGTTGCCTTTCCTCCTTTAAATATCTGTATTACGTTGGCTCTCTTCCATTCTAGTTGAACTTTCCCTTCATTTATTGAACTTTTAATTATTTCCCAAATTGGTTCCAGTAATTGCTCTTTACATTCTTTTAACACCCAGCCTGATACACACCATCCACCCCTATTGCTTTTCTCACTTCCAACTTATCCAGTAATCTTCCAATATCCTCTTTGTGCACTGCAATCTCCTGTAATCCTTGGCAATTCATTGTCCTATTAAGTTCTGTGAAATCATCATCTGCAGTGAATACCCTTTTGAAGCTCTCATTCATTATTTCACACACTTCCTTCTCTGTTTGGTGTGTCTTCCTTGAATTATTTTTTCATTTGTTTCCTTATACTTTGCTTTGCCATTTATAAACTTGTAGAAAAGCTTGGGTTCATCTTTGCTGTGTGTGTGTGTGTGTGTGTGTGTGTGTGTGTCCATATCTATTAATGTCCAGCTTTTTCTTAAAATCATGAATATTCCTTGCGTTGACCACTTCCACGTCTAAACTATTCCATGCTTCCACCCTTCTATGAGGGAAGCTATATTTTTCACATCTCTCCTATAAGTGGCCATTTTAGTTTTTTCCCATGCCCTCTCGACATTCTTCCATTCCACATACACAGATCTTCCCTATCCATTTTTCCATGCCAATCATCACTCTGTATATTGCTATCAGGTCTCCCCTTTCTTCTGTTTTCCAGGGTTGGAAGTTGCATTCTTTTCAGTCTGTCTTCATAAGTCAAATCTCTTAAGTCAGGCACCATTTTCGTTGCAGCCCTCTGTACTTTCTCTAGTTTCCTTATGTGTTTCTTTAAGTTCGGAGCCCACTGTATTGTTGCATATTCAAGCCTCGGTCTTATCATTGCAGTAATTATTTTCTTCATCATTTCTTCATCTAGATATACGAACGCCACTCTTATGTTCCTCAATAAGTTCAATACTTCTCCAATTATTTTGTTTATATGTCTCTCTGGCGATAGGTCATTGGTAATTGTCACCCCAAGGTCTTTTTCTTCATGACTGGTTTTATGTCTTCATTTCCTATCTTGTACATACTCCTGATTCTTCTTTCACTCTTGCCAAACTCTATTTTCTTGCATTTTGTCGTGTTGAACTCCATTTGCCATGTACAGCTCCATTTCCATATTCTGTCCAAGTCTTCCTGGAGTAGTTCGCAATCTTTGTCACATCTCACTTTTCTTAACAATTTTGCATCGTCTGCAAATAGGCTCACATAACTGGACACCCCATCCACCATGTCATTTATGTAGACTGCGAACATTACTGGTGCCAACACTGATCCCTGTGGAACTCCACTCTCCACCAATCCCCATTCTGATGGTCTGTCCTTAATTATTGTTCTCATTTCTCTTCCTACCAAAAAGTCTTCCATCCATTTTAGTAAACTGCCATGCACTCCTCCTACCATTTCAAGTTTCCAGATCAGTCTCTGGTGTGGTACCTTATCAAAGGCCTTTTTTAAATCCAGATATATTCCATCAGCCCAACCATCTCTTTCCTGTATTACATCTATCACCCTCGAATAGTAACATATCAGGTTTGTCGTGCATGAACGCCCTTTTCTAAAACCAAATTGACACTCACAAAGTATGTCATTTTTCTCCAAGAAGTCTGTCCATCTAGTCTTCACCACCCTCTCACACATCTTAGCTACCACACTTGTAAGTGACACTGGTCTATAGTTCAATGGGTCTCTCTTGTTACCTGATTTATAGATTGGGACAATGTTAGCTCTTTTCCAGTCTTGGGGCACTACACCTTCCCTTAATGAGGCATCAATTACTTCACAAACTTTTTCTGCCAATTGCTCCCTGCATTCTCTTAAAATCCATCCTGATACCCCATCAGGTCCCACAGCTTTTCTCACTTCTAAACTCCCCATCATGTTCTTGATCTCCTCCACAGTTACTTGAAACTCCTTCATAATCCCTTTCTGTTCCATTACCAGTGGTTTGTCAAAAGCAGTCTCCTTTGTGAATACCTTCCGAAAGCATCCATTCATAGCCTCTGCCATTTCCCTGGGATCTTCACTGTATACTCCATTTACTTCTAAACTTTCAATACTTTCTCTATTTTTGATGTTGTTGTTCACATGTCTGTAAAAAAGCCTTGGTTGGTCTTTACATTTATCAATTATATCCTTTTCTTGTTTCTTTCTTTCTTCTCTTCTAATCAACACATATTCATTTCTTGCTCTTTTGTAACTTTCCCACTGCTTAATCCGTCTTTTCCTTCTCCACCTCTTCCATGCATCCTCTTTTCTTGTTCTAGCCTTTTCACATCTATCGTTAAACCAGTCCTGCTTTCCAACTTCTCTATGTTGTCTTATTGGTACAAATTTTTCTCACCTTCTTTGTATATTTTTATAAATTCCTTCCACTTTTCATTTGCTCCTTAGCACTCTTGAATTTCATCCAATTTGTCTCTTGAAAGAATTTCTTTAGGTTTCCAAAATCTGTCTTGGCATAATTCCATCTTCCCACTTTATATTCTTCATTTCTTCTAGATTTCTCTTCGTCTATCACCTTGAACTCCAAAACTGCATGATCACTCTTTGCTAAAGGGCACTCCACCCTCATCTCCTCAATGACCATTGGCTCTGTACTAAAGACCAAGTCCAGTCTTGACGATGCTCCCTCTCCTCCAAACCTAGTATCTTCTTTGACCCACTGAGTTAACACATTTTCCATTGCCAGTGTCAATAGTGTATTTCCCCATGTTGTCTCTGATCCTTCCATTGACCAGTCCTCCCAACACACCTCTTTACAATTAAAATCTCCCATCATTATAGTTCGTTCACAGCCACCCAACATTTCTTCCAGACATGTTCCTGTATCACTTATCATTTCTTCATATTCCTGTACTGACCATGCATTTGTCTTAGGTGGTACGTACACCACTATGTAGTGCCTCTTTTTCCTTCATTAGTTTCTGCTCTGATCTTTAGCACTTCTGCCTTTCCCATACCTTTTTCACTTGATCCACCTTTATATCTTTTTAACCAGCAACATCACTCCTCCTCCCATCTTACCTACTCTATTTCTTTTCCAAACGTTATATTTCCTTCTCCAACCTTCATCAGGTCTTCTCCTCTCTCAGTTTTGTTTCAGTAAGACCCACAATATCTGGGTTCTTGTCCTCAAGTAATCGTTGAGTTCTAAAATCCCGATATCACTCCATTTATGTTGGAATACATTACATTTCGCTCATATGTAAGTTTCTTTAGTCCTTTCTTGCTGTACTTTTCTGGGTTATGAACCACTTCCTCAGTCTCATATCCAAGATTCTCCAGAAAAACTCTTTCTTCTCCTCTTCTGTCCTCTCTTCATTTTTTTTCAAAGCCTCCTTTCTCAACTCATTTAACATTTCTCTTTCCTTTTCACCGAGATCTCTTCTCAACCAAATCTTCCTTGTTGTTTCCTGCTGGGCTAGCCTCCATGACTTCTCCACCAATTCATCTACATCCTTTTGTGACTTAAGTTTGATTCTTATTGGCCTCATACCTTCTCTTGTGAACTTTCCAATTCTATGGAAGTCCTCTATTTCTTGTACTAGGTCTTTTCCTCCTCTTGCACCACATTAATGATATTATTTATCACCTTTTTTATGTTTTTCTCTCTCCATTTTACTCGGTGTCTTATCCTCCTCCACACCAAATATCACCACACATCTCTTTTTGTCTACAGTTTCCTCACCAATGTCTCATTTGACTTAATAACCTTCACCACTTTCTCAGCTATCTTCTCTTCTATGATCTGTTGATCTATAATTTCAGCAAGGCCCAAAGTTTTCTCCCTGACTCTTTGATTTCCTTTTCCAGACTTGCAACTTTGTAATTTACCTCCTTTCTTTCCACTTCCTGACTTTTTTTCCATTCAGCCTGCTTCTCCATCACTTTTCCTAGAGATTCTCCACATTTTTCGCAATTCACTTTAATTAGCTTAACTTCCTCTTTCAGTGCTGCATTTTCCTTCTTCATATCGGCACAGTCTTTCTTAACATTGTCATAACTCGTTTCCAGTGTGTGTGTGTGTGTGTGTGTGTGAGCACAAAATATTCACAAAGTACATAAGTCATTTTTTGTATCTACTTTTCCAGAAATAAAAAAAAGAAGAGAAGAAAAAGCAACACATTCAGTTTGTTAATACTGACAATTTTAACAAAACTTGCTTCAGATATCCTAATTAAACCTTCCTTGATCAAAACTGCCTTAAAACAAACACATAGATAGGTTTGCTGTTATTGTTCTGTTGTGGTCTGTGTGGATCAGACATTTGTCACACTTTTGACTAACTCTTACTCTTAAGGCAACTGCCAATCAAGTGGGCCTTATTTTTTTATTCTATTTATTGATTATTGTAACCCTTGGCTTTCCCGCATGCCTTAAAGATAGACCAAGACACGACAGGCATTGTTTGAAGTGAAGATTTGAACACTCACTTCAAACCAAGTATCAAGCAGAGGCTCCCCACACCTTATCTCAACAGAGGGCTGCCGTGGTACAGTGGAACCATGCGTGCTTTGGGATCCGAGAGGTCTGTACTCCTCCTCATCCTCTTTCTCTTTGTCTCCATTTTCATCCTATTTCTCCTCCTTTTCGTTCTCTTCTCTTCTCTTTCTTCTACGGCAGTTCAGTTTTGTCGATGCATGCTTTGGGGTCCGAGGGGTCTCCAGGTGCACGGGTTCGAATCCTGTCCACGGTCTGAGTGTAGGTTGGGCTTCCTCACTCAGGGCAATGGTTTCCTAGCGGGTGGGCTTTCAGATAGGAAGTACCACAAGGAGTACCCCCTTTAGCCCAGAAATTCCCATGAAAACCCCCACATGGTATGAATAAAAAGGAAAAAGAGAGGTGGGAGTATATGCACCAGCCAGTGCCAGGCACACTGCAGTACAGGGTCAGAGCTGCTTGAGAAACCAAAGGACTAGGTGTAGCCAGCAACTGTGAGGGGGCCAACCTGCTCACCCTTTCACTGAGACTCACCACTAAAGCCTGTGCAGTTCTTAGGAGCATCGAGTAAGCGTAAAGGAGTTTGAAGAATATATTTAGTTTGTAGATTAGTGGTGGTGGTGGTGGTGGTGGTGGTGGTGGTGTAGGAAGTTTGAGTCTTGGTTGGTGAGTGGAGGGAGAAAATTTAATGAGTGTTTGTCATGGAGGAGAAAGAAATTAGTCGAAAGTTTTTGATCAAAGGGGAGGAACTGTAGTGTTGATTGGCAGCTGAAGGGAGAAAGTCACACACACACACACACACACACACACACACACACACACACACACACACACACACACACACACACACACACACATACACCAAAATTCCTGGGGGTCAAATCCTACTTTGCGTTTTTTCACCCTTCGTGGGGCTTACTTGTATCATTAACCGCAATACACCAGGAATCACTGGATGAGATCACAGCCTCATGAATTTTAAATCCTTTTTCACACGTAGAACTGATTATGATGAATATGAATACCTAGTCTGACTCAGCTCTTTTACTATTTACCTTGATATATATATGTTCTTCACTCAATAGGAATTACCTCATAAGAATCAGTAATATATTTTTTCTAATTTAATCTGTCCTTGTATGGAGTACTTTTCGCTTGTTTGAGGGGGGTGGGCAGGGTTCCAGTCACACAGTTTTGTTAGATAGGGTGGAATCAAAAGGTTTTCATCTCATCAACTCCCCTCCTCTGAGTGACTGTCTTCAGCCTCTTTCTCACCACAATGTTGCATCTCTTGCTATCTTTTATTGCTATTTTCATGACAACTGCTCTATTCATCTTACTGACTGCTTGCCTCCCCTCCTTCCTCTCCCACCCTCACTGCACAAGGCTTTCTTCTTGCTCTCATTCCTATTCTGTTCACCTCTAATTTCTTCTACATCCTCCTCTAAGTTCTGTCTCTCCTCGTCATTTAGATTCTTTAGTAGGGCTTTGACTGATTTCATTTCCTCTCTTTCTCTTCTTGGTCTATATTTTACATTTTTTCCTCTCAGTCCAAATATGATTACACTGTTTTCTGCAATTTCAACTGCATTTTCTATTTCCTTAAGGACTCCTATTATTTTGTTTGCCATATTCTCATCTCTTTCTTTTTGCTGTTCCTGAATCACCTCCGGAATATTATCCTTGTCTTTCTTATCTTGTTCTCTCCATGGCTGTACTTCTTCTTTCATCACGTCCTGTACTCTTTCCTCTTCTCTGTTTACTAGATCTTTCAGCTTCTCTTTTCCTTTCTCCACTTTACCGAGTCCTTCCATCTGTTTCTTATACTTGGCTAGTTCTTTTTTCAGTTCCTCGTTTTCTGTTGTTAGCCTTGCTTCATTTTCTTCCACTCTTTTTATCCTTTCTTTCAAGTTATGAAACTCTTTTTTTATGTTCTTCGCTCTCTTTAATTCCCATACTCTCTTTTATCCATTTATCCAATTTTCTTTCTAGCTTTGTTTGTGTGTGTGTGTGTGTGTGTGTGTATTTACCTAGTTGTAGTTTTCCATGGCCTGGGCTTTATGCTCGTGTGGCCCCGTCTCCATATCTACACTTATCCAATCTTACTTTAATAGTATGCACACTCGTTGCAGACACTACTTCTTCATCTAAACTGTTCCACGTCTCAATACATCTCTGCGGGAAACTATATTTTTTAATATCTCTCAGACATCTTCCTTTTCTCAGCTTTTTACTATGCGATCTTGTGCTTCGGATGTCATATTCTTCTCTCAGGATCAGTTTCTCATTATCCACTTTGTGTGTGTGTGTGTGTGTGTGTGTGTGTGTGTGTGTGTGTGTGTGTGTGTGTGTGTGTGCAGCTTTGTGAGCAAGTGTGCCAGTCATTCCTTGATGTCATTGTCTTTCATTTTGGGACAAAATGTTGTGTGTAATTAGGTTTCTATACATTTTTGAGTGAGAATGTTTAGACTGATTAATAGTAATTTTCTCAACTTTCTAGAGCTTTGCTGTTCCTGTTCTGTGCGAGATTTCAGGGGCCGTGTTCTACAAACCGTCACAGCTAATGACATGATCGTAGTGAGAGAAAGTGGTGCACTTTAGACACAAGTCCCTCTGTGACAGGCTCTCACCTTGTGACTCACCATAAGTGCCAAGACAGGGTTCAGTCTGTTGTAGCGCTACCAACTGCTGTCTTAAAACTGTCAACATGGTGGGTGCTTGGCTGTATGTACCATGGCATGATCCCCGACAGTTTTCAGTATTAATTAATGATAAATACTTGTAATGATAACTAAATAATGTCCTTTGATGCAGTAACTTACAATTATAGACAAACACCATCAGTTGTCCCAAAACTCAAGCAAACCTTGCCCTGTGCTATGCGTCATGTGTGGGGCTGTTGGGCGTGATCTTCTGTTTGTCATGTCATGTTTCTTGTTTGGATACACAGTCTAACTATTCCCAAACTTGTAATATAATGTCATAATAATTTAAATTGTAGAAAATTAAGTCAAGGAGCTATTTCTTTGTATTCATGAGCCCAAAGACAACAGTGGAGTGACAGTCAGGTATTGAGTGAGACCTGAGGCTGACTGTGTAGAATGCAGCCCCAGAATGACGGTCTGTGTTTTGTGTATTTATGGTGACCGTGTAGTGTTGCAAGGGACAACATGCTGTTTGAGAGCAGTGCCATTGTGAAATGTTTAAAAATCATTTTACAGTTGATAGTTCCTCACTGACTTTACAATGAAAGTGATCTGAAAATAATTTTTGAACTTGTCGGTACTAACAAGACTTGTGCAATGGAAATGCTCTCAAAACTACTTACTCTTACTCTTACTCTTATGTCTTGTGTTAATTTTTTTTTTTTTTTTTTATTATCTGTTCGTACAGGGACAGCTGCCATGTATGTGCAGATCTCTTGTAACTGTCCTCATTTTTGTTTCTCAGTATTCATACTTTGATGAGGTGAAAATATTTCTAGACTAAAACAAAATTGTCACAGGTTGGAAATTGTAAAAATTGTACAATTCTGCTATTCCAATGGAAATTGTAAAAACGATGAAAAATCTTGGTACGTTTTCAGTTTGTGAAAATCGTGGTATGTTTGCAGTTTGTAAAAACGTTTTCAGAGTTTGTGAAAATCGTGGTATGTTTTCAGTTTGTAAAAATTTTCTAAGTTGAAAATTTTTGTAGAGTTTTGTATAGTTTTCAGTTGTGTAAAAATGATTTGAATTAATAAAGTGGAGTAAGGGAGACTCTTCTTTGTATTTTTAACCCAAATAGACATCTGGTCTTTCTCCGGAGACTCTTCGGAGTATTTATGACTTAGGGTAGTTTTGGGGGCAGATTTGCAGGGATTTTTTGCCATTTTTCACCAGTTTAGCAGTTTTTGGGGCAGATTTGCAGGGATTTTTTGCCATTTAGCAGTTTTTGGGGCATATTTCCAGGGATTTTTTGCCATTTTTCACCAGTTTAGCAGCTTTTCTGCTAGGGCAGGTTTTGGGGCAGATTTGTAGGGATTTTTTGCCATTTTTCTCACCAGTTTAGCTATTTTCTGCCTTTTTTTAGGCATTATCTATCTGCCTTTTTAGGCATTGCATTATTTTACTGTCATTTCAGCCAAGTTTGGGCCAATTGAGTGAGTATCGTGAGGCTTTCAATTTTGAGCGTGTAGGATGATTTATACAGGTCAGGTTAAGGATTGTAGTTTTTATTTGGAAAAGCAGTTTTTTTTTATACACTTTGTGGGGATTAATAGGGTTAGGTTAAATTAGATACACTATGTGAAGTGAGGTTAGGTTAAGCTTCGTATTTGATGAGGTCAGGTCAAGCTCCAGGGTAGGCCATCAAAATCAGTACGAATTTATTAATAATTTATTCTGAAGTAGTAACACCAGTTGTGTGGGTCCATCACAAAGCATTGAAGGAATAACATCAGAGTGACTGGCAACATGTATTGGTTAGGTCAGGTTACATGAAGCAAGGCGGTGTCCTCCCTCCCTGGATGACGCTCCGTGTTGTCAGGTTAGCTGGTGCGATGCAGTGTGTCCTCCCTCCCTGGATGGCACTGGGTGTTGTCAGGGAAGGGGCAGCGAGGCAGTGTCCACCCTCCCTGGATGGGGCTGCGTGTTGTCACATCAGGGCTGGTGCGAGGCAGGGTCCAATTCCTCCATTGAAAGGTGCAGCGAAACAGTTTGCGTCTTCCCGTGCACGAAGGGTTGGGTTTCAGGACACGCTGGTTTGGTTTTCCCTTCAGTACTGGCAGGACCTGTAACAAATTGCATCTTAGCTTTACACTTTAATCATGAATAACCTTGTCCTCAAATGTAGGTGACGTGGTGGTGTGTGGTGTGTCATGAACAACCTTGTCCTCAATGTAGGACACGTGTGGTGTGTGGTGTGCGTCTTGTTAAATGTTCAGTGCATTCGATTTTACCCACCACCACGGAACAATTTGCAATCTCAACCTTTAAACAAAAAAAAAAAAAAAAAAAAAAAGGTACTCTTCATTCTAATCTGATTAGAAACCTTGAGTTCTGGTTCAGTCAGCCTCGTTAGTCGTTACATTACCTTTAACACCAACACTGAACAATTCCTGACAGCCTACGCCTCCAGTGAACGAGTTGAAACAGCCCAGCCCCTGCCCCTGCCTGTGCCTGTGCCGGACCGCACGCCTCCGGGGTCTGCGTCCTCTCCTGAAGAAGCACCACCTGGAGATACACTGCTTTCACATGGACACAGGAGGAGGAGGAGGATAATGATGCCGGGGCTTCAAAGAGGCTTGGGAGGGTACAGGTCGGACTGGAGCGCCGCTGTGGCTGACGAGTTCGGTCGTGTGAAACAGACGTGGCTCCACCAAGTTGGTTGTGCGCCGATGTAGGGAAGCCGGTGCCAGACTTGTGGTGAGACGTGTTCCAACTTCTGACTGACGCCCGAGACTGTTTGCCCGTGTTTAGGGGATGGTCAGGAGACACTGTTGCCCAGGTTTAGTGGGTGGGCGCCATGACCAGACCTTATCACGTGATGCACACACTGCCACTGCAACAACAGAGTTACCAGTCATCAATCAAGAAACATCCTTCACCTGCTTCATTACGTCACTATCACTAACCCAACACAAGGACATTGCACACTATGATCAGAGTGACTGGCCTCAAATAAAACAACTGCGTACATTACTTACGGGCTTACCTAGAGTGGTGGTGGTGGTACGTGCATCGCAACACCTCGAAACTTGTACCTCATTTGTTCCTACACTTACTGCACCAGATAGTGACAATGCTGGATAATTGAACAGCCTAAAAAATATTGCTATACACAGCCATTTTGAAGCTTTCACACAACGAACGCCTTGCATTCAGTAACACACTACCTCACAACCCCACACACGCACACACTACCTCGCAACCCCACACACGCACGACACTTCACAACCCCACACACACGACACTTCACAACCCCACACGCACATGACACTTCACAACACCACACGCACATAACTTACCACCCCACACGATTGTTAATGGGAAATAGGGAAATAGACAAAGGTCCTTCACTGCACACACACACACACACACATCACCACTGTACACTAACATACCTTCCCGACACAACAACGCCAGCAAAGGACTGACACCAGGTCAACACACACACACCTTACAACGGTAATGGTGACGAGACTGCACCAGCCAGACACACTGCTCGGCGCACACACGTCTTAACTCCACCAAGTCTACAGGAGAAATCGTTTTAATGCCCCACACTGCTTTGCGCTTCACCTCCTCCTCCTCCTCTCCTCCTCCTCCCTCCCTTGTTTGCTGTAAAGACCCCTTCAGTACTGGGACACGTTTTTACCCATTAGACTATTTTATTGATGTCAGGAAGCGTCTATGGAGGGCAGAAGGTTAATGGCCACAGTCTTCACTATTTTAATCCTCCACATGAGTAAAAATGAGTAAAATATCACCAAATAGTCACCAGAAAGAATATGGGAACACGTCATGGTACTGAAAGGGTTAATAACTAACTAACCACTCTCATTAACCATCGTTCCATTATAAGCATTGTTACCTCCAGTCTCCTGTCGAAGCCGGTGGTAGTCCACGCCACGCCACGCGCGTCTCAAACACCCTCACTCACCTAAAGCTTTATGTCTAGCCATTTATCTATCCGTCTATCTGACTATCTATCTGTCTGTCTATCTACCTATCTGCCTATACACACACACAGATATATATATATATATATATATATATATATATATATATATATATATATATATATATATATATATATATATATATATATATATAATTTATTATTATTATTATCATTACCATTATTACTATTATTATTGGTATCATTATTATTATTATTATTATTATTATTATTATTATTATTATTATTATTATTATTATTATTAACAGCATCATTGTTATCATTATTATTATTGTCACAGTTATTCTTATCGTTATCATTATCATTGTTAACATTATTACCATTACTATTATTATTATTACTACTACTACTACTACTACTACTACTACTACTATTAATACTACTATCATTAATACTATTATTATTATTATTATTATTATTATTATTATTATTATTGTGAGGACATGGCACGTAGCTACGGAACATAATGTATCAGTTGTCACATTAGTGAAGTGTCAAGACACACAATCCTTTAACCAGCCAAACCAACGTCTCCACATTTTGGTGCACTAATCATGAAGCACGTGGGGTCACAGGCATGACGCATAAATACTATTGCAATGCTCATAACACTGAAATGAGGAAATGACAGCTTGAACAGCTTGTTTCAGCGAGGCGGGGATGCCACCTGCCACCTGCCACCTGGGCCCTGCCACCAGTGTTAATGAAGACAGACAGACACACACTAATTATTCCTCAAACAATTACATGATGTACTTTTAGGCAAGTGTGTTTTTGACCAGACAATTTGACGTCCTCGTTGTGTTGACTATCCACCTAACCATCGCTTCACTGAGGGCCCACCTTCCTCGTTAGGGAGGCACTGACTACTGATAAGCTCTTTTTTTTTTTTTTTTTTATCTATTTATACCATGTGGGCTTTTCACGGGAGCTTCTGGGCTAAAGGGGATACTTCTTGGGGGTACCTCCTATCTCAAAGCCCACTCGCTAGGAAACCGTTGCCCAGAGTGAGGAAGCTTAACCTACACTCGGACCGTGGACAGGATTCGAACCCGTGCGCTTGGAGACCCCTCGAACCCCAAAGCACGCATGGTTCCACTGTACCATGGCGGCCCCTAGTCCAGAGTGCCGGGGATTAGTGGTGGAAGCGACGCCTTTCAACAATGATAACAACAACAACAATAACTTCGTATCTTGTTCACTGACTGATACAACTTCACAACTTCACAGACCTGAGCCGAGTCACTGAAACACTCTCCAAACTTCCCTCGTGCATGCCTTGGCTCAAACAAGATGATGGTAGTCACGGTTCACCACATTCCACTCGGTTCATATTTGTTTGATAGACCCAACAATTCCTCTGCCTCTTATCACTCAAGGCTAAAGATAACATTAACCCTTTCAACATTAACCCTTCCAGTACCGTGACGTGTTTTTATATTCACTCTGGTTCCTATTTGGTGATTTTATACAGCTTCAGAAACTCATGTGTGGGATTAAATTAGTGAAGACTGTGGCCATTAATCTTCTGCCCTCCATACACCCCTTCCTAATGTCAATAAACTGGTCTTATCGCACACAAAGCTCAAGGTGAAAAATGCGTCCCAGTACTGAAGGGGTTAACCATTTCTCTTCCTCCACCTTCCCCTCCTCCTCCTCCTCAAGTGTCACGTCAATCAGCCTCCACCACAGCGAATGTCACGCCTATCATCGCGCCCGCTGTCAACATACACCCGGCAACCACTCCGGTGCGTTCTGTGCCTCGCCTCCCACTATTTGTTGCATTGTCCTAAGGAGTTGAAGGAAAATAATGTTTTTGTGGAGCAAGCTCACCCCTGGAGGGAGTCCACGCTGCCAAACCATCACGCGTGTCTTTTGCAATTTTATTAGAGTTTAATATGTTAAAGTTCCTTAGAAAATCACTCTGGGGTAGGCCTATAGAAGTGAAAAGTGTCTGTGTTGGGGGGGGGGACAGTGACGCCCTGATACCGAGGATTATTCACATAGGCCTGTGTGTCAACGTCAGCAGGTCTGTGTGTCAGCGCCAGTAGGCCTATGTGCGTCTCAGAGCGCCGCGTCACCATTGTAAGTAGAGCTATTCCTTCATGTTGACTCTCTCTCTCTCTCTCTCTCTCTCTCTCTCTCTCTCTCTCTCTCAACAATCTATAACATCTAGAACAAGATATATTTTGCTTCAGTTTGCTACTACTACCACTACTACTACTACTACTACTACTACTACTACTACTACTACTACTACTACTACTACTACTACTACTACTACTACTTCCACTACTACTACTACTACTACTTCACTACTACTACTACTACTACTACTACTACTACTACTACTACTACTACAACCACACACATCACAAACCGGAGAGAGAGAGAGTGTGTGTGTGTGTGTGTGTATAAAAAAAGTAACATTGTCTTCTATTTTTACCCTGCAGACAACTCAATAATAACAAGACGAATGATAATATTGTCTGCACACCACCGAGCCTTGCGAAGGAGGATAACTGGATTCCACACTAACATTCCAAGTCGGTCTCGTAACACCAATATTTCGATCCCTAATAAAGCTTCATTGTTGGCTTCAGGTCCGCGCTCACCTAGAACTCACACCCATCAGTCTATGACATTAGTGAGCATTAAACACTCCTTCCATAAACAGATTTTTATTCACAAAAGGAGACAAACTTCAAGACACAAATTTCCATCTTAGCGGGAGTTTTAACCTCTTCAGTACCATAACGTGTTCATATTTATTTTGTTTACATTTTAAGGGGATTTTAAACAGCTTCAGAAACCTATATGGGGATTAAAATAGTGAAGAGTCTGGCCATTAATCTTCTGACCTCCATAGACCCTTTCTAATGTCAATGGAACTGTCTAATCATACACAAAACTCTTGGTACAAAAAATGCGTCCCACTACTGAAGGGGTTAACGACAGCCAACACTAAAACACTGCACCTTTGTCATATGCTGGGGAAAAATCATACTCGTTGAGACAAAATGTATATTAATGTATGCCAACAACAACAAAACTACCGTAGAATCCCATAATATCTTTAGGTCGCCGTGGTGCAGTGGAACCATGCGTGTTTTGCGGTCCGAGGTCTCCAAGCGCACGGGTTCGAATCCTGTCCACGGTCCGAGTGTAGGTTGGGCTTCCTCACTCGGGGCAATGGTTTCCTAGCGGGTGGGCTTTGAGATAGGAGGTACCACAAAAAGTATCCCCTTTAGCCCAGAAATTCCTTTGAAAAACTCATTCATATGGTATTAAATAAAAAATAAAAAAAATGTGTAGAGGAGAAAGGATGAGAAGTTTAAGGCAGACCGTAGAGTGACAGTCAGTCCAGTCCAGTCCAGTTCAGTTCAGTCAGGCCTCACCTTCACAGTTGAACTTCGTGACGAGTGTGTATCGTGGCCGGCACTGGCACTAGTATGACTCGAGTGTTGATGCAGAGGCTCACACACACCCGACATTCTTCTCCCGCCACTCGTCAATGCCACAGCTGCACAAACTCATCCTGCCACAAGAAAGGCATTTGATTCACTACTGTCAGGTTGTGAGAGGCTAAGCTCATCTATTAGACACACACACACACACACACAAGAAAGATTGGATAAGTGTAGATATGGAGACGGGGCCACACGAGCATAACGCCCAGGCACTGTCAAACTACAACTAGGTAAACACACACACACACACACACACACACACACCTGTAAACATGCCAGAGTGACAAAAGCAAGGCCTTCTCACCTCTCCGTCACTGCAGCCACTCAAGCCGCCACACATGCGCTGCTTCGGGATGCTACTGACACCGGCCTGGGAGAACTGACTGACTGAGGCTGAGTCGTCTGCAGGTCCCTCCTCTGTCTGCCAGCATTGCATTGCGTGAGTGAAATGCTGGCTTAGTATTTTAACACCACTATTATTCATGATTCAGACTAATTTCAGACAGACAGAGAGACAGATAGATAGACAGCACCTACCACCAGCGCCCCACGTCCACCACCGTCTGTGTCTCAGGTGCAAATAAGGACGTGTGTTTTTCCTTACCTGTGTGTTCGCCTCCTCCAGTGAAGCTTCAAAGGAAATGAGCTCCCCTCCACCAAAGCTCCGAGGCGCCGCTACCACTGCCATCTAGCGGCGACTAAGTAAAAATGCACCAAAGAAAACGTAGAGTATTTTATGGGTGACTTAATTTATTTTTCGATTTGTTTTTTATTATTTATGTGTGTGTGTGTGTGTGTGTGTGTGTGTGTGTGTGTGTGTGTGTGTGTGTGTGTGTGTGTGTGAGAGGGAAAAATGAAACACGCGCATAAATAATGATATTTTAATTTCTATAATAGTAGGCAGTGTATACTGACACACACACACACACACACACACACACACACACACACACACACACACACACACACACACACACACACCTGTAAACACAAGAATCAATGGAAAGAGAGAGAGAGAGAGAGAGAGAGAGAGAGAGAGAGAGAGAGAGAGAGAGAGAGAGAGAGAGAGAGAGAGAGAGAGAGAGAGAGAGACTTCTTGTGATGACTAGAACACACACACACACACACACACACACACACACACATAAAAGAGATTTCTACAATTTACCTTAACTCGAACCCCAAAATTGTAAAAAAATAAGAAAAACAACCTTAATAATAATAATAATAATAATAATAATAATAATAATAATAATAATAATAAATCACTCAGGCAACACAAACACAAACATTTCTATAAGTATTTTTCTTACATACATTATTAGCCAGAATTATATAAATGCCCCTCTCTCTCTCTCTCTCTCTCATTATATACTAACTAAGGTACATATCTGGAAGAGGCTGGGAGGCACTGGGAGGGACTGGGAGAGGCACTGGGAGAGGCTGGGAGGCACTGGGAGATGCTGGGAGGCATTGGGAGAGGCTGGGAGGCACTGGGAGGGACTGGGAGAGGCTGGGAGGCACTGGGAGAGGCTGGGAGGCACTGGGAGAGGCTGGGAGGCACTGGGAGAGGCTGGGATGGACTGGAAGAGGCTGGGAGGCACTGGGAGAGGCTGGGAGGCACTGGGAGAGACTGAAAGGCACTGGGAGAGGCTGGGATGGACTGGAAGAGGCTGGGAGGCACTGGGAGAGGCTGAGAGGGAATGGAAGAGGCTGGAAGGCACTGGGAGAGGCTGGGAGGCACTAGGAGAGGCTGGGAGGCACTGGGAGAGGCTGGAAGGCACTGGGAGAGGCTGGGAGGCACTGGGAGAGGCTGGAAGGCACTAGGAGAAGCTGGGCCTGTGGCCTCTTCTCTTCTCCTTGAGCCCTGATGTCCTTCACCCTCTAACTTGTAGGATCTGTAGTGGTAGCACAGACACACAGACACACAGACACACACACACACAGACAGCCTCGTTAGGACCAGTAAGGCTGTTGCTGTATGTTCTTTCCTTTGTATTCCTTTGTATTCCTCCTCCTCCTCGTCCTCCTCCTCCTCCTCCTCCTCTTCTTCCACCTCCTCCTCTTCTAAGATTTACTCTCGAAAATATAAATAATAAATTTTTTAAGTTTCTCTCTCTCTCTCTCTCTCTCTCTCTCTCTCTCTCTCTCTCTCTCTCTCTCCGAAAACAAGAAATGAACACAAAACCACGATTTTTTTTCTTTTTTCTTTTTTTTTTTTTTTAAGTACGGTTTCTGTTACAAATATTCACTTGGGCACTTAAATATTCACTTGGGCACTTAAATGTTCACTTGGGCACTTAAATACACTCACTTAAGACATTTTATAAGTAGATTCAAGTTATTTTTTCTCCTCCTGCACTTTTGCATAGCGTCACCCATTCATTTCTAACGCGTATGTACAAAGTGTAATGGTCTGCCTTCCATGCACACTATTACTACTACTACTACTATTACTATGACTACTACTACTACTACTACTACTATTATTACACAAACTCACACACACACACACACATACATACATATACTTTCTCTCTCTCTCTCTCTCTCTCTCTCTGGTTTGCTTAGAGAGAGAGAGAGAGAGAGAGAGAAGTTATCCATCTCTCTCTCTCTCTCTCTCTCTCTCTCTCTCTCTCCCTCGAAGCAAAAGATACAAGAAAAAGAAATTTATATATACACTGTCATCTTACCACTCTCTCTCTCTCTCTCTCTCTCTCTCTCTCTCTCTCTCTCTCTCTCTAGGTCTTGGTGGTGTTGTAGTAACCATTAGTACTAAGGGGTTCACTTTCTGCTCCTTCCTGTGGTCTCTTCCTCTTAAAGAAACCCATCTGGAAAGACATTAGGTCAGGTTAGGTTAGGTTAGGTTAGGTTGGGTTGAAAAATACTAGTAACTTCCACTACACCCTTGAAAAACACCAATAACTTCCACTACACCCTTGAAAAACACCAATAACTTCCACTACACCCTTGAAAAACACCAATAACTTCCACTACACCCTTGAAAACACCAATAACTTCCACTACACCCTTGAAAACCCCAATAACTTCCACTACACCCTTGAAAACACCAATAAC
>NC_059256.1:3608218-3610718 GCF_017591435.1 Portunus trituberculatus | reverse complement strand
TCTCTCTCTCTCTCTCTCTCTCTCTCTCTCTCTCTCTCTCACCTTCTTCCATGCAGGGGCTGAAGGAGGTGTAGGCCCCCCTGCTGCCGGCGCCCCCTCCGTAGAAACACCTCCCCACTGGTTCGTGTCTCCGAGTTCGCATCAACACATACCTCGGAGCGCAGGCCTGGAGAGAGAGAGAGAGAGAGAGAGAGAGAGAGAGAGAGAGGTTAGTTAGATGAATGGGTGGGTTTTTAAGAGTTTCTCCAGTTAATAATGCAGAAATGTTGTCACTCTGCCTCTAGAACCATTAAAACTCTTGAAATACGCGTGTACGTTTAAATAAAGCGTTTTGACACAGTGGAGGGCAAGCGGTGAAGAGTTTGAGCTGAGAGAACCATTAAAACACTCTTGAAATACGCGTGTACGTTTAAATAAAGCGTTTTGACATAGTGGAGGGAAAGCGCAGAAGAGTTTGAGAGAACCATTAAAACACTCTTGATTTACGCGTGTACGTTTAAATAAAGCGTTTTGACATAGTGGAGGGAAAGCGCAGGAGAGTTTGAGAGAACCATTAAAACACTCTTGATTTACGCGTGTACGTTTAAATAAAGCGTTTTGACATAGTGGAGGGAAAGCGCAGAAGAGTTTGAGAGAACCATTTAAACACTCTTGATTTACGCGTGTACGTTTAAATAAAGCGTTTTGACATAGGAGCGGAAATCGAGAGAAATACTAATGATACTCGTAAATTAAGAAAAGAATTTAAAGAGGATACGAGAGGAGGAGGAGGAGGAGGAGGAGGAGGAGGAGGAGGAGGAGTGGTGGTGGTGGTGGTGGTGGTTTAGAGAGGAGGAAGAGGAAGATTGTGGTGATAGTAGTAGTAATAATATTAGTTCATGATACTACTGCTACTATTACTACTACTACTGCTACTGCTACTGCTACTACTGTTACTACTATTATTACTACTGTTGTTACTACTACTACTACTACTACTACTGTTACTACTACTACTACTACTACTACTACTACTACTGTTACTACTACTACTACTACTACTACTACTACTACTACTACTACTACTTCTGCAACAACAACAATAACAACTACTACTACTACTATTACTACTATTAAACTACTCCTCCTCCTCCTCCTCCTACTACTACTACTACTACTACTACTACTACTACTAATAATAATAATAATAGTAATCCTTTAAAAATAACAACCTTCAATATGGCAACACTGACCCCTCTCCCTATACCCCGATCTCTCTCCCCTCTCCCTCTCCCCCGAAGTCAACACCCACGCCCTTCCGGTACCACACCCCCCACACCACCACCACCACCACCACCACCACCGTAAACCCGTCACCACCCCCGATATAAGCAAAAACAACAAAAATAAGATAATATTGGATCCCCATATGGCAACACCAATGACGTCACGGGAGCTCGACCAATCAGCGGCTTTCTTTTGATGACGTCATTGATCTCTAAGCCAATAGGAGCTCTTCATTACGTGATAAGGGTTTGTATACTAATAAAGGCGAGGATGATATTAATAATGGTAGTGAAAATAGACTTTGTGGGAATATATATAGAGGATTGAGAAGAATAATATTAGAGAGAGAGAGAGAGAGAGAGAGAGAGAGAGAGAGAGAGAGAGAGAGAGAGAGAGAGAGAGAGAGAGAGAGAGAGAGAGAGAGAGAGAGAAGGACAGAGCACAATACTGGGACCTGTTTCTCTCTCTCTCTCTCTCTCTCTCTCTCTCTCTCTCTCTCTCTCGGTAACTTAGCTCTCCTATCTCTCTCTCTCTCTCTCTCTCTCTCTCTCTCTCTCTCTCTCTCTCTCTATTTCGAAAGATAAAATTTCATTGATGTTAAAATTAAGATAACGAGAGAGAGAGAGAGAGAGAGAGAGAGAGAGAGAGAGAGAGAGAGAGAGAGAGAGAGAGGAGAGAGAGGAGGAGGAGGAGGAGGAAGAGAGAGGAGGAGGAGGAGGAGGAGGAGGAGGAGATATAGAAAAAATAAAACAAATAGAAAAACAAAATCACTCTCTCTCTCTCTCTCTCTCTCTCTCTCTCTCTCTCTCTCTCTCTATCATCCTTGTGTGTGTGTCACTGTGTGTGTGTGTGTGTGTGTGTGTGTGTGTGTGTGTGTTCATAAACGGTCAAGAGCGCCATTAGTGAGGAGATAAGAGAGAGAGAGAGAGAGAGAGAGAGAGAGAGAGAGAGAGAGAAAGTAATATAATCAATACAAATATATACTATGAAGATATTATTTTACTCTCTCTCTCTCTCTCTCTCTCTCTCTCTCTCTCTCTCTGGGTACAGTTTTAATCTTTCCATATAGAGAGGAAGAGGAGGAGGAGGAGGAGGAGGAGGAGGAGGAGGGAGGAGGAGGAGGTTATAATGTCAATAAACAAACAAACAAACAGGTAGAACTCTCTCTCTCTCTCTCTCTCTCTCTCTCTCTCTCTCTCTAATGTATGACAGTTCGACACACACCCACACACAC
>NC_059256.1:3580718-3600718 GCF_017591435.1 Portunus trituberculatus | reverse complement strand
ACAAAAAATTAAGTTCACAAAATTTTTTAATTAAGTTTTTTTTCCAATATTTTCGATCTTTTCTTAATTCAAGTTTTTTTTCGTTTTTCTTCAAGTTCAAACAAAATTTTCAAGTTCAGAAAGTTTTTGATTAAATTTTCTCCTTTCGTTGTATTTTTTTCACAGATTTCCACGTTTTTATTTTCCTTTTCCAATATTTTCGATCTTTTCTTGCAAATTCTATCAAGTTTATTTATCTAAAACTTTCCAACTAAACACTTTTCTCAAGTTTAAAAGCCACCATCAAGTTCCCACGCCTCGAGTCATCTTAAAAACCGCCATTACGTTTTACTAACTCAATATATTCACTCAAATTTCAAGTTCCACCACAAATTTCTAAGTTTTAAGTAAAGCACGACACAGCAGACGGAGTGAGGAGCAGCGCAACCTTCCCCCTCAAAGTCTAGCGGGTAACTGAGGTCTGGGTTTGACTCTTGACGTGATGGTGGTGCCTCACAGAATGTCCTCCCCGTATTTACTCAATTCCTTTAATATTTCTTAACAAACCACTACTGCACTTCACCCATGGACCACAAACAACGTAGAAATATATAAACTACCTATACACACTTAACCAGTACTTAAAACACGCGGAAATGGTGAAATAAGACGAATATAAAAAAAAAATTGTTATCCTTCTGAGTTGCCAGGCGTACAAAAAATGGCATCTTACGAAAAATTGTGATATAGAGACCATCTGTTGTGTTCTAAGTTATTTTGCTGGGCTGGGGCGGCTCGTGGTGGGTGTGGAGTGCGGCAGGGTGTGTGTGGTGCGTGTGGTGGGTGTGGCAGGGTGTGTGTGGTAGTGGGGGGGGGCAGGAGGGTAGCTAATATTTGAGATGTTTGGGATTTGTTGAGTGTGTGGCGGGAAATTGATTGCTGTTGTTGTTGTTGTTGTTTTTACATCTACTACTACTACTACTACTTACTACTACTACTACTACTACTACTACTACTACTACTACTACTAAATCCTTCACCACTACTCTGTCCACCTCTCTAAAGAGTTAACCAGTACTCTCAATCCTTCACCACTACTCTGTCCACCTCCCTAAAGAGTTAACCAGTACTCTCAATCCTTCACCACTACTCTGTCCACCTCCCTAAAGAGTTAACCAGTACTCTCAATCCTTCACCACTACTCTGTCCACCTCCCTAAAGAGTTAACCAGTACTCTCAATCCTTCACCACTACTCTGTCCACCTCCCTAAAGAGTTAACCAGTACTCTCAATCCTTCACCACTACTCTGTCCACCTCCCTAAAGAGTTAACCAGTACTCTCAATCCTTCACCACTACTCTGTCCACCTCCCTAAAGAGTTAACCAGTACTCTCAATCCTTCACCACTACTCTGTCCACCTCCCTAAAGAGTTAACCAGTACTCTCAATCCTTCACCACTACTCTGTCCACCTCCCTAAAGAGTTAACCAGTACTCTCAATCCTTCACCACTACTCTGTCCACCTCCCTAAAGAGTTAACCAGTACTCTCAATCCTTCACCACTACTCTGTCCACCTCCCTAAAGAGTTAACCAGTACTCTCAATCCTTCACCACTACTCTGTCCACCTCCCTAAAGAGTTAACCAGTACTCTCAATCCTTCACCACTACTCTGTCCACCTCCCCAGTGCAAGGATCTTTTATACATATGCAATAAAAAGAAAAAGAAAAGAAAAATTAAGGGTTTATTTGAAACACACACACACACATACACTAAACAAACTACATAGCCCTGTGTGTGTGTGTGTGTGTGTGTGTGTGTGTGTGTGTGTGTGTGTGTGTGTGTGTGTGTGTGTGTGTGTGAATTTGAGAATGGACGAAACATTTTGAGAATTCCATGTTCCTTAAATGACAACCTTTAATTAACGTTCACTCATTTTAATATTCGCTCAGACTCTCTCCCTCTCTCTCTCTCTCTCTCTCTCTCTCTCTCTCTCTCTCTCTCTCTCTGTTTTTTGCTTCATCATATTTTTATTACATTTTTTCAACACGTAATTAAAAAAACCTGGATTATTTACAGATTACATAAATTATTGGATTACT
The DNA here is from genome assembly GCF_017591435.1 of Portunus trituberculatus. Classification (NCBI taxonomy): domain Eukaryota; kingdom Metazoa; phylum Arthropoda; class Malacostraca; order Decapoda; family Portunidae; genus Portunus; species Portunus trituberculatus. Next base: position 3,598,637 of record NC_059256.1, on the reverse strand, counting down.
CTCTCTCTCTCTCTCTCTCTCTCTCTCTCTCTCTCTCTCTCTCTCTCTCCCTTTTTTATATTTCTTTACCAATATAACCATCAATTATATACAGAATTACATAGCATTACATTATATATTTGCAATCCACCTAAAGATTATATACAATATAAACATTACATATAAGAATAATAGAATATATAATCACAATCTGAAAATAAAAAAAATAATTACATAGACATATATAATCGCCGGTGTAATCTATTCAGTAGTTATATACAAAAACCTTAATAACTTCATATATGCATACAAATAATAGAAAATGTAACTGTTTAATAATCTCAGCTGAATTATATATAGGTTTTCATACCAATATATATAATTCCATGTAATCAGGTCATTTTCTTAGCAATTACATAGAAAAGACTCCATGTGTAATAGAAAATGTAATCACCCAGCAGTTATATACAAAATTACTGTAACTTTACCGTGCAGTTTAGCAGTTTATGTAATCGATCTAGCAATTACATATAAAAGGCTCCATGTGTAATAGAAAATGTAATCTCCCAGTAGTTATATACAAAATTATTATAACCTTAGTGCAGTATATGTAATCGACCTAGTAATTACATATAAGGGCATTACATAGAGTATGATATAACCTAAAAGCTACGTAAATTTGTAATAAAATATGGAATGTACTTTGAAGCAATTATATACAGATTACATATAGACTTGGATATAATTATGTAGGTGTAATTAGGTTAATAATTATATATATGTAATTATAGAGAGGACGGTTTCCATGTTTTGATTTTGTGGGTTATTACATGAATAATAATAATAATAATAATAATAATAATAATAATAATAATAATAATAATAATAATAATAATGACAATAATAATAATAATAACAATAATAATGACAATAATAATAGTAATGACAATATTAAATGCATCATTTCTCTTAAACATTCAGAATTTGTGTATATCATCATTTCCTTCTTAATGTAAATAATGACAAGGAAATTTAAGAGAGAAGATTTTGAATTAATCATTATTATTATTATTATCATTATTATTATTATTTTCTTTCAAATAATGTATGAAAAAGAACAAATTGTCTTAAACATTCTGACATTAATCAATATTTTGAAGTGTTTTTTTGATATAGAAATAAATTAAGAGAAATATTACAAAAAACAGCGAATTTTAAGACATTCTGAATTACTGTATATCATTACCAGTATTCCTTCTAATATGCAAAGAAATTAACCCCTTCAGCACCACGACGCGTTTTTTAATATAGAAGTAAATTAAAAGAAATATTACAAAAAACAGCGAATTTTAAGACATTTTTTTCTAATATGCAAAGAAATTAACCCCTTCAGCACCACGACGCGTTTTTTTTAATATAGAAGTAAATTAAAAGAAATATTACAAAAAACAGCGAATTTTAAGACATTTTTTTCTAATATGCAAAGAAATTAATCCCTTCAGCACCAGGACGCGTTTTTTTAATATAGAAATAAATTAAAAGAAATATTACAAAAAACAGCGAATTTTAAGACATTTTTTTCTAATATGCAAAGAAATTAACCCCTTCAGCACCACGACGCGTTTTTTTTAATATAGAAGTAAATTAAAAGAAATATTGCAAAAAACAGCGAATTTTAAGACATTTTTTTCTAATATGCAAAGAAATTAACCCCTTCAGCACCAGGACGCGTTTTTTAATATAGAAGTAAATTAAAAGAAATATTAAAAAAAAAAAACAGCGAATTTTAAGACATTTTTTTCTAATATGCAAAGAAATTAACCCCTTCAGCACCAGGACGCGTTTTTTTAATATAGAAATAAATTAAAAGAAATATTACAAAAAACAGCGAATTTTAAGACATTTTTTCTAATATGCAAAGAAATTAACCCCTTCAGCACCACGACGCGTTTTTTTAATATAGAAATAAATTAAAAGAAATATTATAAAAAACAGCGAATTTTAAGACATTTTTTCTAATATGCAAAGAAATTAACCCCTTCAGCACCACGACGCGTTTTTTTAATATAGAAGTAAATTAAAAGAAATATTACAAAAAAAAAACAGCGAATTTTAAGACATTTTTTTCTAATATGCAAAGAAATTAACCCCTTCAGCACCACGACGCGTTTTTTTTTAATATAGAAGTAAATTAAAAGAAATATTACAAAAAACAGCGAATTTTAAGACATTTTTCTAATATGCAAAGAAATTAACCCTTCAGCACCAGGACGCGTTTTTTTAATATAGAAATAAATTAAAAGAAATATTGCAAAAAACAGCGAATTTTAAGACATTTTTTCTAATATGCAAAGAAATTAACCCCTTCAGCACCAGGACGCGTTTTTTTAATATAGAAATAAATTAAAAGAAATATTAAAAAAAAAAACAGCGAATTTTAAGACATTTTTTCTAATATGCAAAGAAATTAACCCCTTCAGCACCACGACGCGTTTTTTAATATAGAAATAAATTAAAAGAAATATTACAAAAAACAGCGAATTTTAAGACATTTTTTTCTAATATGCAAAGAAATTAACCCCTTCAGCACCACGACGCGTTTTTTTTAATATAGAAATAAATTAAAAGAAATATTACAAAAAACAGCGAATTTTAAGACATTTTTTCTAATATGCAAATCACCAGGACGCGTTTTTTTTTTTTTTTTTTAATATTTACAATGCTTACTAGTGAGTGAAGGAAACGAAAAGGAAATAAGACAAAACAAATGATAAATGAGGAAGGAAGAAAGGAATGGAGAAAAACATGAAGGGAAATTATATACTTAGGAATTGTGTACTGGAATAGACAGACTGAGGAGAAAGGAAGGAAAAACAAGAGGAGAAAGTGGAAGAAGGGAGGGAAACAAACTAAGTGATATATATATTTTTTTTTTGAAGTGGAAATCAAAGAAATGAAATGAAAATATTGTGAATAAAATCAATACTGTGAATATTGAAAAAAAAAAGAATATGAAAAATAACACGGAAATAAAGATACTAAAATAATAAATAGAAAAAGAAAAATTTGAAACTGAAAAAAAAAATTGAAAAAAATAAATTAGAAAAAAAAATATATATATCCTACAGGTTCAGAAACTTAGGATTGGATTAAAACAATGAAGATTCAGGCCATTAATCACGTGACCTCCATCCATAGATCCTTCATAATGTCGAGAAAATCATTAAAACACGCCAAAAATTCATAATAAAACATGCGTTCCAGTACTGAAGGGGTTAACACGAAAAACAGATAATTTAGCAAAGAAATTAATAGAAAAAATAAATAAATAATTAGCTGCAAAATAATTTAACAAAGAAATTAACAAAACTAACAAAAAAAATTAATTAACGAAGAAATTAATAAAAAAACACTGAATAACAGGAAATATATAAACAAAAATAAAAAAATAGAATGAACGAATTTGAAATAATAAAAAAAATAAATAAATAAATCGATCAATAGAGAAGAAAGGGATTGTTTTGATAAGCAGTAGTGACGTCACCCGTTTTCTATGTCTTCATTCTTCCTGTGTGTCTTTATCTACTTATATATTTCATCTAATTAATATATTTTTTCGTGTTTATTCTAATTTATTATTGTTTTTTTTTATTTCGTGTTTTTTTTTCGTTTTTTTTTTTTAATTCGAAGGAGAAAAAGGAAATTAAGGAAATGGAATTGAAATATTGTGAGTCAAATTAATGGCGGGAAAAATGGGGGGGGGGAAATTAATTGAAATGCGTGAATAATAATAATGGGGAAATAATAATGGGGTAAATAATAATGGGAAAATAATAATGGAAAAATAATAATGGGGAAAATAATAATGGAATAATAATGGAAAATAATAATGGGAAAATAATAATGGAAAAATAATAATGGGGAAAATAATAATGGGGAAAATAATAATGGGGAAATAATAATGGGGAAAATAATAATGGGAAAATAATAATGGGGAAAATAATAATGGAATAATAATGAAAAATAATAATGGGGAAATAATAATGGGGAAATAATAATGGGGAAATAATAATGGAAAAATAATAATGGGAAAATAATAATGGGGAAAATAATAATGGGAAAATAATAATGGGAAAATAGTAATGGAAAAATAGTAATGGAAAAATAGTAATGGAAAAATAATAATGGGGAAATAATAATGGGAAAATAATAGACACAAATGAAATGACAAAAAAAATAATAAGAGAAAATTAAGTGAAAATTGAAAAAAAGAAAATAGGAAAATTGAAAAAAATGAAAAAAAACTTAGAAAAAAATGAAAAAAAAAAAAAAAAACTAAGAAAAAATGAAAAAATGAAAAAAACGAAGAAAAATGAAAAAACGAAGAAAAAATGAAAAAAAACGAAAAATGAAAAAACGAAAAAAAAAAAAAATGAAAAAAAGAAAAATGAAAAAAAAACTAAAAAATGAAAAAACTAAAAAAAAATAAAAACGAAAAAATAGAAAGAAGAAAATAAATGAAGAGAAAATGAAAAAATATAATAAAGAAAAAAACATGCATATAAAAAAAGAAAAAAAAAAAATGAAGAAAATCAAATATAAGAAAATACAAAAATAAAATGAAAATAAAAAAATAAGAAAAAAATGAAATAACTGAAAATAAGACCAGAAAAATCCAACTAATTAAATAAAAACGAAAATAAAAAAAAAATAAACAAAAGAACGAAAACAAAGAAGCAAAATTGAATAAAAAAGATAAACATAATAAATAAATAAATAAAAAATAAATAAAAGATAAATTAAGAAAAAGAAAAAAAAAATCTTTTCCTTTTAGAGATAAAAAATAAAAATATCTTTAAAACTATGGACGATATTTCCTCTCTCTCTCTCTCTCTCTCTCTCTCTCTCTCTCTCTCTCTCTCTCTCTCTCTCTCTCTCTCTCAACTTTTCGCTTTTTTGTAATCTCTCTCTTTCTCTCTCTCTCTCTCTCTCTCTCTCTCTCTCTCTCTCTCTCTCCTATACATACATACATACATACATACACATCGTGGCTTTGATTCAAATATATACAAGAAAATTACCTTAACAATAAAATAATAATAATAATAATAATAATAATAATAATAATAATAATAATAATTACAAAATACCCTAACAATACAAGCCTTAATTTTAGCAGTGGTGTCTAAAAATTACCTTAATTACACTAGGAATTATAACAATTACATCTGGGGGAGGGATGGATGCCGATTACACTAATTACATAGGGCTGTTATAAACGGGCGGCAGTTTCTATCCTGTTCACAGAGAAGTAATAATAATAATAATAATAATGATGATAATAATAAATAATAATAATAATAAAAATCAGCCACAATGAACAAAAAACAAATATTAGGACAGAACAATAACAATAACAACAACAACAACAACACTAGCCTCTCTCTCTCTCTCTCTCTCTTCGTTTCTTCAATTCTTTGCTTTCTCTCTCTTTGTTGTTTCCTTGGTTTGCTTTTCTTATCTTTTCCTTTCTCTCTCTCTTCGTATCTTCAATTATTTTCTCTCTCTCTCTCTATCTTTTCTCATTTTTTTTTTTTCAGCTTATCTACTCTTAATTTGCTTTCATTTCCCATCTCAAACACAAACAGGACATTATATCCTTCTAAAGACAACTAGAGTCCTCATCTTTGTCCTTCAAATGTATCTTTATGACACATCCTGCAGTCCCATTTCCTTCATATCATTCCTAAAACAAACATTTATGCATTTTTTTTCCTTCTCCAAACAGAGATTTAGTATTTGTCCACTTTTCAGTCTTAAAAACAAACAAGCAAACAAAACAACTGCATTCTATCTTCCAAACATATCCTACAGTCCCATTTCCTTCATATCATTCCAAAAAACAAACATTTCGTATTTTTTCCCCTTTTCCAAACAATCATTTAGTATTTTTCCATTTTCCATCTTAAAAACAAACAAGCAAACAAAACAACTCCATTCTATCTTCCAAACATATCCTACAGTCCCATTTCCTTCATATCATTCCAAAAAACAAACATTTCGTATTTTTTCCCCTTTTCCAAACAAGCATTTAGTATTTGTTCACTTTCCCATCTTTAAAACACACAAACAGGCTGCATTCTATCTTCCAAACACATCCTACAGTCCCATTTACTTCATATCATTCCAAAAAACAAACATTTATGCATTTTTTTCCTTCTCCAAACAAGCATTTAGAATTTCTCCACTTTTCCATCTTAAAAACAAACAAGCAAACAAAACAACTGCATTCTATCTTCCAAACATATCCTACAGTCCCATTTTTCCTTCACATCATTCCTAAAACAAACATTTATGCATTTTTTTCCTTCTCCAAACAAGCATTTAGTATTTGTCATTTCCTTCATGTATTCTAAAAATACAAAACATTTCTGTATTTCTTCCTTTTTCCTCCCTTTCCAAACATGCATTTAACATTTCTCCTCTTTTCCCATCTTAAAAAAAAAAAAAAAAAAAAAAAAAAACAATGCATTCTGTCTTCCAAACGTATCGTAGCACATCCTACAGTCCTACCCCATCCTACAACCCTTCCCTAGTGAGCAGAATAGGACACAGCCGCCCGGAATTTTCAGCTAGCAAGAAATACCCACGGTGGACGGCGGACACTGAACACCCTTGGGTACTCCTCGCTAACTTTCACACTAAACCCTTCTTTCCCTAGGACTTCATGAATGGCCGCCTCCACACGCGCTGAGAGACCGAAAACCTTCAATTTAAACCTGGTAGGGGATGTCCAGTGGTCGTGAAGGCAGGAGGCGAGTCTCGACGCGGCCTCTACATCAAGTTCCACGTGGTCGATCTTGTAGTAGCAAAGTGACAGCTCGCAAAGTTTTGGCAGGTTATTGACAAGCTGGTGAAGGAAAGTATAGGTACAAGGGAGGGAGATAGCCAACCCAGATCGTACCTCCATCACTCTATCCATCGTCAGAACTCGTAGGTCATGGCAGGAGCGAGCGATCTGACCTATTCGAGCACATGTCTTCTCGTAATGGGAAAATTTGAATTCCCAGTTACCCAGAGTCAGTTCACGTAGTCTCCTGAAGTTCGCTTGCAGGAGCTCGAAGAAGGCGATGGTGGCGGTATCGTCCAGCGAGGTGCGGAGGGCGTAGCCAGCTGATAAGTCTAGGCATGTCAGGCTGTGATGGAAGAGAAAGAGAGAGAGAGAGAGAGAGAGTGAGAGGTTGGGTATTGTATGCATACCTACAACAAACATCACCAAAACATCCCCAAACACCCCACAACACCTCAAAAACACACCCATAACACCCAAACACACCCAAAATCCTCAAAACTACCCCAAACTCCAAATACCTACACCCCAAAACACCACAACACCCCAGAAACACACCACTCACTTGGGACAACACCGAAGGATTGGTAGGAGCAAGTGACCCCTCTGAAGAAATCCTGGGGAGTCTTTTACTTTCACCTCCGATAGTCTAAGGGTCTTAATGGCGGACCAGTGCTGTGTTGGGGCATGGATGGGGGGCAGGATCGGGGGCAGCAGCGGGGGAGAGGAGGACAGGCCCCCACTCACGTCTATGATGCAGTTACTAAGATTAAGGTCCTCCACACGCCAACAGCTCAAAAGATCCTTCAGATATTGTTTTGCTGTTGCTTTGTCCTGTGGGTTGGGTTGGGTTGAATTGCGTGAGGTTGGATTGGGTGAGGTTGGGTTAGGTTTGGTTTGGATGGGTTGGTTAGTGAGGTTTTTTCAGTTTGGTTGAGTTGATTTGGGTTGGTGTGGTTTGGTTGTGTTTGGACCGAAGTTTAGTTGGGTTGGATTGATGAGATTGGGTGTGGTTTGGTTGGGAGAGGTTTAGTTGGGTTGGATTGGAGTGGATGATGTTTGGTTGGGTAAGGTTTCATGAGGTTTGGTGTGTTGTGTTAGGTTGGGTAAGGTTTGGTGAGGTTAGATTGAAGTTAGATTTCGTTGGGTTTAGGTTGGATTGGATAAGGATTGGTTGGGTGAGGTTGGTGAAAAAAACAACAATAGTTAATTTCATCCACAAATACACACAAGGAATATTCACAACTTACAACACAAGCAAAACAAATTCACAAAACACACAATTATCATCTAAACACTAAAACAACAAAAAACTTTCCCATTCCCAAACAAAAACAAAAAAAACACTCAAACAAAACTACTCGAAAGCAAAACACCGCCAAAAGACACACCATTTTAAAAACACTATAAGAAAAACGACGAAAAAACAAGAAAAAACGAAAAAAAAACTACCACAAACACACATCCTTCTCTCTCTCTTTCTCTCTTACTAACCTGTAAACAAAACTCCCAATGTGCAAGGGAGAGAGAGCGCAGGGCCGTATTGTGCCTGAGGGCAGTGCAGGCAAGGTGGTACGCCCGATCTGTGAGGGTGACACTTGGAGACTCTAACCGCACTGTCTTCAAACTCTGCGACTGTCCAAGGCCGAGGAGTATTGGCATGTAGTGCATTGCCTAGAGGAGGAGAGGGTTGGGTTATGGAAAGGTAGTCTGGAAGGAGAGTTGGTTTATAGACAGCTAAGTGGGCTGGGAAGAGAAGAGGGTTGGTTTAGATAGGTAGACTGGAAGAAGAGAGTTGGTTTAAAGATAGTTAAGTAGGTTGGGAGGAGAAGTGTTGGTTAAAAGATAGACAGGAATAGTGATACTGATTTGAAGATAGATACATAGATATATCAAGGAATTACGGAGATAAGCAGATAGATGAATAGATAGATAAATAGAAACGTAGATAGATAGATAGATTAATAGATACCGAAATAATGGATATAAACCAACTAAAACTCCAATTCAAACACACACACACACACACACACACACACTGAAAAAATCCCTGCACACAAATGGTGGCAGAAGTAGGATTCCTCACAAACCCTCAAAACATCTCAAAACAAACACATACCGAGAGGCCGGATAGTTTGAGCATGGACAGGTGCCTAGTGCGTCTGATGGCATCCCCAAGACACACCAAGTCAGCGGTGGTCAGGTATAGGCAGGGGTCAACTAAGGTAAGATTACGAAGACAGCTTTCCGCGACGGCCGAGAAGAGCATATGGAAGACTGACTGGTGTTGACTACTGATGCACAGCGGGAGTGGTAGCCTGCTTTCACCACCTGGAAGAGTGACACAAATTTTTCTTAGGCTTGTATATAGGTGCCTTAACTCCTTCAATACTGGGACGCATTTTTCCCTCGAGTTTTGGGTGTGATTAGACGATTTTGTTGACATTAGGAAGGGTCTATGGAGGGCAGAAGGTTAATGGCCACAATATTCACTATTTTAATCCCCCACATAAGTTTCTGAAGCTGTATAGAATCGCCAGATAGTCACCGGAATGAATATGAAAATGCGTCATGGTATTTAAAGGGTTAAGGTGATCTGAGTTCTCTAGTTAGACAAATAGACATAATAGGTAAATAAACATTGATATAAACAATAATAGAGACATAAACAATGGAAAATACTGAATACATTATACAAAAAAGAAAAAAATAATAATAAAAAAAGTGAAATAAAACATAGATAGATAAACAATAATAGAAACATAGACAAATACATAAAAAAATACATTATAAAAATAAAATAAATAAAATAAACAACTTGAAATTACACACACACACACACACACACACACACACACACACACACACACACACACCTTTCTTCTTATTCCTTCCTGGTTTATTTTAAGTTTTTCTTTCCGTTCTCATTATTTTTTCACAATCTAGACAACTTTTTCCTCCTCCTGCTTCTTCCTTCCTTCTTTCAGCCTTTCATTCCTTCCATTCTTCATGTCATCATCAGTGCCTTCTTTCCACACACACACACACACACACACACACACACACACTCACCGCCACAGATAAAGTAGTACCCGCGTGCCTCTACCGAGTGTTTGGTGCCCGTGTGGAGAGGGTCATTGAAGAGGTAACTAAGCTCGCGAGTTGGGTACTGCAGCGGGGCGGGAGGGCAGGGCGGCCGCTGATCCTGCTCCTGTAGTAGTAGTAGTAGTAGTAGTAGTAGTAGTAGTAGTAGGACTAACATCACATGCCTCTAATAAAAATAAATATATACATAAAAAAATAAGAAAAAACAAAACAAAACATATTCTCACAACTATTCTTCCTCTGCCTTCCTAACCTCTACCACTCACACACACTACCACTACCTACAACACCCCTAACTTATCCCACCCATAAACCAAACCTACTTATCTTACCACCTACCTAACCTATTTACCTACTCTTCTCTATCCCTCCCCTGCCACCACTTATGACAAAACACCCCACACATCCCCAAAACATCTCAAAACACACCCAATCTATTCTCAAACACAACAAAACACCCCAAAACATCCCAAAACACACCCAAACCATTCCAAACACATCAAAACACTCCCAAACAAACCATAACACACCCAAATCATTCTCAAACACACCAAAACACAAAACACACCTAAAACACCTTCAAACACATCAAAACATCCCATAACACACCCAAACCACTTCCAAACATACCAAAACACACCCAATCCATTCTCAAACACACCAAAACACCCTCAAACACACCTTAAACACCCAAACACATTCCTAAACACCCCTAACACACCCCAATATCCCTTCCCGGGCCACCTCCATCCATACCTGCTGTCTGAACGCGTCCTTGCTCTTCCTGTTGGCGTATCTCGGCATGTGGACTTGTTCAGCGTGAAGATCCGAGGGTGTCATGAAGCCAACTGACCCATACATCAGCTTCTCCTTGTTCATTGACACTTTTGGGAGGAACGGAGAAGGACGAGGAGGAAGATGGACGAGGAGGAGGAGGAGGAGGAAGGGAGGTAAAGAATGCATGGAAAGTAAGTGGGTGAAGTGAACGAGAGGGAGGCGAAGGAAAGTGAGGAGGAGTAGGAGAACGAAGGGAGATGAAGAGGAAGAGAAGTGAGGAGGAGGAGGAGGTGGAAGAGAGGGAGGAGAAATGGAGGTAAGGAGGGTAGGTGGAGAGGGAAGAGTAGAAAGGAGGAATGCATGGAGAGAAGAGTAGTAGGAGGAGAGAGAAGTGAGATAGAGGTTGAGGAGAAAAAGAAGAGAAGAAGTGGAAGAGAGGTAGGAGGAGGAGGAGGAGGAGGAGGAGGAGGAGGAGGAGGAGGAGGAGGAGGAGGAGGAGGAGGAGGAGGAGGAGGAGGAGGACAAGGACGAGGAGGAGGAGGAGGCGAGGAAAGCGAAGAAGGAGAGAAAGGAGACAAGATGCAATGATTAAACAAACAAGAAACAAAAACAATAAAAAAAAAAAAACCAAACACCACAAATTCACTTTACAAAACAAACACACAAAAAAAAAAAACACTCCCAAAATAACCAAACACCATTTAAAAACACGGTGAAATACTTGACAAACCCCAAAAACACGATAAAACACCGTAAGAACCCTAAAAAAACACCCTTCTACCTCAAACATCCTCAAACACCAATAAAACACATAAATCAACCATAAAAATCAGATAACAGACATAAAACACCAAAAAAACAGAATTCTCACTTAAAACACCGCAAAAAAACTAAACTTCCAACTTAAATACCGTTAAAATACCCAAAAAAACTTCAATTTCCTATTTTAAAACAACCTTAAAACCAAACTTCACTTAAAACACCCTAAAAAACAAATTTCCTACATCAAACACCCTTTAAACACCCTTACACTCTTAAGACATCGATAAACACCATTGAAAACACTAACAGCAAAGAGTATGTAGGTTCTTGTTCTTCTTCAGCAGCTCCACAAGGTTTCCGAACCCCCGACGGCCGTGTTCCAGCCCTCTCAGTTGCAGTTCCCTTAAGTTGCCAGCGCATCTCTTGAGTCGGTCACAGATCACCTCTAAATCTTCGTCCCGCAAGTACATATCAAGATGCAGCCGTTCCAGGGAGTCTAACGCCTTCTGCGGGGTAATATTGGTAGTAGTGACAGTGGTTTTCTATCCAAACACACACGAACACATACACTTATCTAATCCACATCAAATGCCAAGTAAATCTCAAAAACACACTCTATCCGAACTAATTGATACGCTATCCAAACACAAGAATACACATAATTACCGTATCCACACCAAACACGATGGAAATCAAACACACACATGAACACACACCTACACAATCCAAACACACATATATGATATCCAAATACACACCTACGCTATCTAAACACACAAAGCACACACACTTTACCTACACCAAACATGAAGCAAATCCCAAAAACACACACACAAACATACACTTATGCTATCTAAAAAAACACGAATGCTATCCAAACACACACAAATACGCTTACACTAACCAAACATACACCTACGCTATCCAAACACATGAACAGATACTTACCCTATCCATATTACAAGTAGCCCCCTCCAGCGCCCGTCGGAGAGGTTTAGATGCCATCATGTTGAGCTCCTTAATCTCCAATTCCTTCAGGTTCTCCTTGTTTAAGACTCGCTGCAGGTGGGAGAAGAATAACTCAATCTTGGGGTCTGAGAAAGGCTCCCCATCCTGCATGGCGCGAATACTTAGGCTGGTGATACTTGTGTTGGATCGGAGAGCGTTGAAGAAATCCCGATACAGTTCCGGACTTGCCTCGTTGAATGAGCTCTCCTGGTCCGGATTGCTGCTTTTGATTCGCCATACGATCTCCAGCGATTTGAGATGCTTGACGTTTTGTGCTAAAATGTAACGCCAGCCTTCAAAATCAATGTCGCTTGTGTAGATGACAGCGTTCCTTCGGTCTAAGAGCCTGGCGATAGCACTGCAGTTGTCTCTCGTTGCTTCAGTCTCCCGTAGAAGCATCAATAACTGCTGGTCTCGCATTTGTAACGGCGCTTGAAGTCTACGGTAGTCTAGGGCTAAGTGTGCGTTCTTCCCAAGGATCCCCACCACAAATTTCAACACATGTTCGTGCCTGTACACCGTAGAGAACTCCCTGCATTGTCGACACGGCCCGCGGTGGTGTGACTGGATGTGTTGAGCGATGTACAGACCAGCCAAGTACTCTAGAAATATTTTGTGCACCGGTTTCCAGAATTTCTTGTGTCCGAGTACGTTATTTTCGCTGTCGTTGGAGAGGAAGCCTAGATGGAGAAGCAGGTCTGAATTCTCTACCTCCTTAATCTCCTTCTCGCTAAATCGTGTCTTCTCTGTCCGTAACGCATCCAAACACAGCTTACCGAAACTCAAAAACACACTGTCATACTCCGCTGGGAAGGCCTCCATGCTTTCCTCCATTCGCAAGTCCACCTTTTTGATATTCCACTTAATGAGACACAGCATAATCTTGAACATCATGTCACTCAGTCTGTCCGGCAGCTTACTCGCTCCGACAGAACCATACAACATGCACAGGAGGACGCAAAACAAAGGTCGCTCTGCCAGCTGTCTATATTTCCCGTCCTTCTCCATAATCTTCCTCAGGCACCTTCCGTTCTCATCCTCGTTCACCAGCCGGAAATATTTGGTGATAAACTCAATCATTTGTGCCTCATTGAAACCCTTGACAACCATGCGTTCGGCTATGGTCTTCAACACGTCTGGTCTCGCTGTCACGACCACCTTGCTGTTCTGGAAGTCCTGGTGGTTGTGTAGAAGCTTTCGTATGTCTCCTTCATCCTCCTTCTGCAGTTCATCGTAGCCGTCCAGGATAAACAAGACCTGCTCCTCGTTTTCTTTGCAGTAATCCCACACTTGGCGGAACCTAGGGGTGGGTGCGTCAAAGCGAATGTTATAGAAAACGTGATAACAGGGACAAAACCAAAGTAAACCCATGAAAAAACACACGGTAAACTTAACTAAAACTACAAAAAAAAAGGAAAACAAAAGAAAACGTACCTCAATTCAAAGCTCGATCAAAGAAAACCAGAAAAAAAATTGGTGAAACTTAACTAAACCATACCAAACATGAAATAAATCTCAAACACACACACACACACACACACACACACACACACACACACACACACACACCTACACATATATAAGTTCACAGGAATATAAAGAAGAGAGAAGTGAGTAAAAAAGAAAGAAAAGAGAGATAGAGAGAGAGAGAGTTAGGAAGATAAGAAAATTAATTAAACTGAGTGAAGGTTTACACAGAAGAGAGAGAGAGAGAGAGAGAGAGAGAGAGAGAGAGAGAGAGAGAGAGAGAGAGAGAGAGAGAGAGAGAGAGAGAGAGAGAGAGAGAGAGAGAGAGAGAGAGAGATAGAGATAAAGCAAATGATAATATTGAGGGAGTAAATATGATATGCCAAATTAGTAGAAAAGAAAGATAAAGAGATGAGAGAGAGAGAGAGAGAGAGAGAGAGAGAGAGAGAGAGAGAGAGAGAGAGAGAGAGAGAGAGAGAGAGAATAATTAGTAGAAAACAAAAATAAGAACAGAAAACAACACAACAACAACAACAACAACAACAACAACAACAAAACTTTTCCTTAAAACAAAAACGACAAAAAAAATAATAAGAGTGAAATAAAAAAAAAAACAAATACAAACTCAAAACAACTTAAAATCAACACAAAAAAAACAAGAACAAAAAAAACACAAGAAAAGAACAACAACACTAACTTTTCCTTAAAACAGATAATAACAATGAAATAAAATAAGAAACAATAATCCAAACTTTAAAAAAAAACTCAAAATAAACACAACACAAAAAACAACAAAAACTTTCCCTTCAAACAAACAAAAAAAAAAAAAAAAAAAAAAACACGCAATCACAAAACTACTCAAAAAAAAAAAAAAAAAACAAGAACAAGAACAACAAAACAATAACAACACAAAAAACAACAACAAAACTTTCCCTTCAAACAAAACAAAAAAAAAAAAAAAGAAAAAAAATCACAAAAACGCAATCACAAAACTAAACAAAAAAAAAAAAAAAAAAAAAAAAAAAAAAAAAAAACAACAACAACAAAAACTTTCCCTTCAAACAAACAAAAAAAACAAAAAAAAAAAAAAAAACACGCAATCACAAAACTACTCAAAATCAAAAAACAAGAAAACAAAACAAAACAAGAACAACAAA
This sequence comes from Portunus trituberculatus, assembly GCF_017591435.1. Classification (NCBI taxonomy): domain Eukaryota; kingdom Metazoa; phylum Arthropoda; class Malacostraca; order Decapoda; family Portunidae; genus Portunus; species Portunus trituberculatus. Next base: position 3,583,532 of record NC_059256.1, on the reverse strand, counting down.
AAATAATAATAACAACAACAAAAAACAACAACAAAACTTTTCCTTCAAACAAAAAAAAAAAAAAAAAAAAAAAACACGCAATCACAAAACTACTCAAAAAAAAAAAAAACAACAACAACAAAACAACAACAAAAAACAACAACAACAAAACTTTCCTTCAAACAAAAAAAAAAAAAAAAAAAAAAAAAAACGCAATCACAAAACTACAAAATCAACAAAAAAAAAAAAAAAACAAGAACAACAACAAGAACAACAAAAAATAACAAAACAAAAAGCAACAAAAAAACTTTCCTTCAAACAAAAAAAAAAGAAGAAAAAAAAAAACACGCAATCACAAAACTACTCAAAATCAACAAAAAAAAAAAAAAAAAAAAAAAAACAAGAACAAAAAACAACAACAACAAAAACAATAACAACACAAAAACAACAACAAAAACTTTCCCTTCAAACAAACAAAAAAAAAAAAAAAAAAAAAAAAAAACACGCAATCACAAAACTACTCAAAAAAAAAAACAACAAAAAAACAACAACAAAAACAATAACAACACAAAAAAACAACAACAAAAACTTTCCCTTCAAACAATAAAAAAAAAAAAAAAAAACACGCAATCACAAAACCACTCAAAAAAAAAAAAAAAAACACAAGAACAACAAGAACAACACTAACAACACTAACTTTTCCTTGAAGTGTGAGGGCAGCAGTTCCTCCTTGACATACTGCTCAAGACTCCCTTTGAAATCCCTTAAAAAGATGAGAAACACGAACTTAAACTCCTGCAGGCTGGTTTTGTTGGCCCAGTCTATGGCTAACTTGAGAGCCAGCAGTGTCTTTCCCATTCCAGGCTCCCCCTCCACCAGGTACCGCGTCTGTAGGGAGTAACAAATTGGTGTGAGATAGGTCAAAGATAAATATTTCACGTTTTCTTTGGTACAGTTAGAAAATAAGTTAAAATTTGGTAAGGGATATATGTGAACACGTTAATATTTGTAGTGTTTCCCTTAAAAATTTATCGTTTTCTTTGGTACAGTTAGAAAATAAGTTAAAATTTGGTAAGGAATATATGTGAACACGTTAATATTTGTAGTGTTTCCCTTAAAAATTTCTCGTTTTCTTTGGTACAGTGGTTAGAAAATAGGTTAAAATTTGATTAGGGATATATGTAAACACGTTAATTTGTGTAGTGTTTCCCTTAAAAATTTCTCGTTTTCTTTGGTACAGTTAGAAAATAGGTTATAATTTGATTAGGGATATATGTAAACACGTTAATATTTGTAGTGTTTCCCTTAAAAATTTCTCGCTTTCTTTGGTACAGTGGTTAGAAAATAGGTTAAAATTTGGTTAGGGATATATGTAAACACGTTAATATTTGTAGTGTTTCCCTTAAAAATTTCTCGTTTTCTTTGGTACAGTTAGAAAATAGGTTATAATTTGATTAGGGATATATGTAAACACGTTAATATTTGTAGTGTTTCCCTTAAAAATTTCTCGTTTTCTTTGGTACAGTGGTTAGAAAATAGGTTAAAATTTGATTAGGGATATATGTGAACACGTTAATATTTGTAGTGTTTCCCTTAAAAATTTCTCGCTTTCTTTGGTACAGTTAGAAAATAGGTTAAAATTTGATTAGGGATATATGTAAACACGTTAATTTGTGTAGTGTTTCCCTTAAAAATTTCTCGTTTTCTTTGGTACAGTGGTTAGAAAATAGGTTAAAACTTCAGTGCTCAGGGATAAGAGAAATGTAAACACACTAATTCAAATTGCTGTTTCCATATATTAGCAAGTTGATCTGTGTGGTTTTTGAAGCCTCTTCCTCATTCACTAACTTATCCATCAAATCCACACTCCTGCTTGTCTGTCTTCCCTGTTTATCCACGGCAATGATTTTTTTTAATAGTTCCCCTTAAAAATACTAGGAAATTTAAAAGTAACCCCGTTAGAAACACAGAAACAAACAAAAAGCCCGCGAAAAATACAAAACACAAACAAACTCTACAAAACTAAAATGATAACAAAAAATAATAATAAAAACAATAACTTCCCCCTTAAAAATACTGGGAAATTTAAAAGTAACCCCGTTAGAAACACAGAAAAAAAAAGCCGCGAAAACACAAGACAAAACATTAAATAACCCAAACAAACTCCACAAAACGCTGAAAAACACAACAAAACCTCAACAAAACTCAAATAAAAAGAATAACAATAATAACCTCAACAAAACACTAAAACAAAACTGAAATAAGAACAATAATAACAATGAAAATAATAACAAGAATAATAACTTCAATAAAAGCACTCACCTCTTCCTCATTCACTAACTTATCCATCAAATCTACACTCCTGCTTGTCTGTCTCCCCTGCTTATCCACGGCAATGATCCTGGAGGCAGTGTAGAATTCAGTCATTGGGATAACTTGATGTCCTTTGAGCCACGGCAAGAATGAGGTCTTCGTCTGCCGAATGTAAACAGTGGACAGCTTCTCTCTCACTTCTGCCAGGAGGGTCGACAGGGCAGTGTTGGTGGTGGTGGTGGTGTCTGTGGTGGTGGTGGTGGTGGTGGTGTCCGTAGTGGTGGTGTCACTGTGCTGTTGATGAAAGAGAAATTGTGAGAGATATGACAGACAGACAGACAGACAGACAGATAGGTGAATATAGATAGACTAACATTAATTGCTGACTTAGACACATAAATAAATTGAAAGAATAACTAACACAAAGAAATAGAAGAAAAAAATTGGGCAAGGAAGGAAAATAGAGATAAACACACACACACACACACACACACACACACACACACACACACACACACACAC
>NC_059256.1:3568218-3573218 GCF_017591435.1 Portunus trituberculatus | reverse complement strand
TGCCAAGCGTTCACTTTTCACCCACAACACCCTGCACTGAGAGGGACACAATTTATACTTCATTAAACCCTGCCAAGCGTTCACTCTTCACCCACAACACCCTGCACTGAGAGACAATTTATGAAGACTGCCACCCTTGGATCAGTTAGAAGAGGTAGATTTTAGAGGAAATAACGTCAAATTTCTCCCATTCTGGCCTTAAATTAATTAATACTGTAACTTGCTATTGTTAATTGTAAAAGGAACAGCTGGATGGAGTAAAATTAATAGTAATAAGCAGAAAATTATCAAAAAATAGCTATACGACTTAATTAATTGAGTTTACCTTAAAAAACACTATTTTCTGTTATTGAAAGAAAATGAAACTTTTTATCGGTAACTTACATAATTGAGGTGTATTCATTTTTTCACTCTATTTTTGTTGTACCTTAAAAAAAAAAATATATATGGAAGTTTACTCTCAAATTCATACAAGTTTTAGTGATTTATATATATCAAAACAAGCTGCAGTGGAAGTTATTAGTGTTTTGAAGGCTCCAGGGATAGTTTGACAGGCTGCAGTGGATGTTATTGGTGTTTTCAAGGCTCCAGGGATAGTTTGACAGGCTGCAGTGGAAGTTATTGGTGTTTTCAAGGCTCCAGGATAGTTTGACAGGCTGCAGTGGAAGTTATTGGTGTTTTCAAGGCTCCAGGGATAGTTTGACAGGCTGCAGTGGAAGTTATTGGTGTTTTCAAGGCTCCAGGGATAGTTTGACAGGCTGCAGTGGAAGTTATTGGTGTTTTGAAGGCTCCACGGATAGTTTGACAGGCTGCAGTGGAAGTTATTGGTGTTTTCAAGGCTCCAGGGATAGTTTGACAGGCTGCAGTGGAAGTTATTGGTGTTTTCAAGGCTCCAGGGATAGTTTGACAGGCTGCAGTGGAAGTTATTGGTGTTTTCAAGGCTCCAGGATAGTTTGACAGGCTGCAGTGGAAGTTATTGGTGTTTTCAAGGCTCCAGGGATAGTTTGACAGGCTGCAGTGGAAGTTATTGGTGTTTTCAAGGCTCCAGGGATAGTTTGACAGGCTGCAGTGGAAGTTATTGGTGTTTTCAAGGCTCCAGGATAGTTTGACAGGCTGCAGTGGAAGTTATTGGTGTTTTCAAGGCTCCAGGATAGTTTGACAGGCTGCAGTGGAAGTTATTGGTGTTTTCAAGGCTCCAGGGATAGTTTGACAGGCTGCAGTGGAAGTTATTGGTGTTTTCAAGGCTCCAGGATAGTTTGACAGGCTGCAGTGGAAGTTATTGGTGTTTTCAAGGCTCCAGGGATAGTTTGACAGGCTGCAGTGGAAGTTATTGGTGTTTTCAAGGCTCCAGGATAGTTTGACAGGCTGCAGTGGAAGTTATTGGTGTTTTCAAGGCTCCAGGGATAGTTTGACAGGCTGCAGTGGAAGTTATTGGTGTTTTCAAGGCTCCAGGGATAGTTTGACAGGCTGCAGTGGAAGTTATTGGTGTTTTCAAGGCTCCAGGGATAGTTTGACAGGCTGCAGTGGAAGTTATTGGTGTTTTCAAGGCTCCAGGGATAGTTTGACAGGCTGCAGTGGAAGTTATTGGTGTTTTCAAGGCTCCAGGATAGTTTGACAGGCTGCAGTGGAAGTTATTGGTGTTTTCAAGGCTCCAGGGATAGTTTGACAGGCTGCAGTGGAAGTTATTGGTGTTTTCAAGGCTCCAGGGATAGTTTGACAGGCTGCAGTGGAAGTTATTGGTGTTTTCAAGGCTCCAGGGATAGTTTGACAGGCTGCAGTGGAAGTTATTGGTGTTTTCAAGGCTCCAGGGATAGTTTGACAGGCTGCAGTGGAAGTTATTGGTGTTTTCAAGGCTCCACGGATAGTTTGACAGGCTGCAGTGGAAGTTATTGGTGTTTTCAAGGCTCCACGGATAGTTTGACAGGCTGCAGTGGAAGTTATTGGTGTTTTCAAGGTTCCAGGGATAGTTTGACAGGCTGCAGTGGAAGTTATTGGTGTTTTGAAGGTTCCAGGGATAGTTTAACGAGATCTAAAAGTCATCACTACAAATAGAAGCTTAAAATAACCTGTTTCTACTTATCTGCATTCCTTTTCCATTGTCACGCCGAGTTAAATAAGGAGAGAAAACCAGTATCTTTTTAATAGTCACCCTGAAAACTGAGAGAAAACAGGAACACAGGATCTTTTTTAGTGTAAGAGGGGAAGACTGATCGAGTACAAGATAAAAACTATATATAAAAAAAACACCCCAATGAGACGCCAGTTCCCAAGCAGGTTTGAGAGGGTTAGCTAAGGGGGACAGGAAGGTGGAAACACAGAAGGCAGGGCAGGGAAGGTGGTGAAGGAGAGTGTACTGGTTAACTCTTTAGGGAGGTGGACAAGTAGTGGTGAAGGATTGAGAGTACTGGTTAACTCTTTAGGGAGGTGGACAGAGTAGTGGTGAAGGATTGAGAGTACTGGTTAACTCTTTAGGGAGGTGGACAGAGTAGTGGTGAAGGATTGAGAGTACTGGTTAACTCTTTAGAGAGGTGGACAGAGTAGTGGTGAAGGATTGAGAGTACTGGTTAACTCTTTAGGGAGGTGGACAGAGTAGTGGTGAAGGATTGAGAGTACTGGTTAACTCTTTAGGGAGGTGGACAGAGTAGTGGTGAAGGATTGAGAGTACTGGTTAACTCTTTAGAGAGGTGGACAGAGTAGTGGTGAAGGATTGAGAGTACTGGTTAACTCTAGAGAGGTGGACAGAGTAGTGGTGAATGACTGAAAGTACTCGTTAACTCTAGAGAGGTGGACAGAGTAGTGGTGAATGACTGAAAGTACTCGTTAACTCTAGAGAGGTAGACAGAGTAGTGGTGAGAGAAGGAAGACTGTCCTGTGGGGGGGGAGAGTGGGAGAAGAGGGAGAAGGGGAGACATGCAGTTAGCAAGATCAGAGCAGGAGAGATGAAGAGAGAAAAAAAACTGGTGGAGACGATTCTGAACTTCTTACTTGATCGAAGCTGTTTTGGCAAGAGATGAGATGTGAAGTTTCCAGTTTAGGAGACAAGTGAAGGACAGAGCGAGGATATTCAGTGTGGAAGAGGGAGACAGTGTGTGTGTGTGTGTGTGTGTGTACTACTACTACTAGGGCAGCATCACCAGCGTAGGAGTGGATAGGACAAGTTAGGAAAATTTTAGTACACAAGGTTGGTGAATAAGAGGAAAGAGAGTGGGTGACAGAAACAGCCCTGAGGAACACCACTGTTACTGCTATTAGGCGAACAGCGGCCGTCCAACACAGCTGTGATAGAACGGTCCGGGAGGATAGGAGGATAGAAGAAGAGATAGATAGGACAGAAGAGGATAGTGGTGTTAAGATAGATAGATACATAGATAGATAGTTAAGGAAGCCAAGTTTAATAGATAGAGAATAGATAAAAAAATGACATACAATAATAAACGTTTTTTGTATCTCATAAACGTTTTTTTGCATCTCATAAACGTTTTTTTGCATCTCATAAACGTTTTTTGCATCTCATAAACGTTTTTCAATCTCATAAACGTTTTTTGCATCTCATAAACGTTTTTTGCATCTCAAACTTTTTTCAATCTCATAAACGTTTTTTTGCATCTCATAAACGTTTTTTTGCATCTAATAAACGCTTTTTTGCATCTCATAAACGTTTTTTGCATCTCATAAACGTTTTTCAATCTCATAAACGTTTTTTTGCATCTCATAAACGTTTTGTTTCTGCACCGCTCCCAGCAATACAGTGTTTTCCTAGTGTTCCTTGAGGTTAATGGACAGAGAACACGTTATGCTCTCTCTCTCTCTCTCTGTATAAATAACTTTCATTAATACAAATCTTTTCATAAATATAATCTTCTACATTTTATTTTTTATTTTCTTTTCATTTTTCCTAACATTTTTTTCTTCTAACTGGTAAATTGTTGAATCTTTTAATATTTTCTTAGCATAAATCTTTCTTCACATAAATCTAAGTTCCCTTTCAGAATTTTAACACTAAAAAACATTAATCAGAACAAGTTGTAATAATTTCCTATTTAGTTCTTCACTTACACAATTAACTCCTTCAGTACTGGGACACACTTTTTACCTGGAGTGTTGTGTACCATTAGACCATTTTATTGACATTAGCAAGGGTCCATGGAGGGCAGAAGGTTAATGGCCACAGTCTTCACTATTTTCACCCCTTCAGCACTGGGACACACTTTTTACCTGGAGCTTTGAGTACCATTAGACCATTTTATTGACATTAGCAAGGGTCTATGGAGGGCAGAAGGTTAATGGCCACAGTCTTCACTATTTTCACCCCTTCAGAACTGGGACATATTTTTACCTTGAGTTTTGTGTACCATTAGACCATTTTATTGACATTAGCAAGGGTGTATGGAGGGCAGAAGATTAATGGCCACAGTCTTCACCATTTTAATTAAGTTGTGTGTACCATTAGACCATTTTATTGACATTAGGAAGGGTGTATGGAGGGCAGAAGGTTAATGGCCACAGTCTTCACTATTTTAATTGAGTTTTGTGCACCATTAGACCATTTTATTGACATTAGCAAGGGTGTATGGAGGGCAGAAGATTAATGGCCACAGTCTTCACTATTTTAATTGAGTTTTGTGCACCATTAGACCATTTTATTGACATTAGCAAGGGTGTATGGAGGGCAGAAGATTAATGGCCACAGTCTTCACTATTTTAATTGAGTTTTGTGTACCATTAGACCATTTTATTGACATTAGCAAGGGTGTATGGAGGGCAGAAGATTAATGGCCACAGTCTTCACTATTTTAATTGAGTTTTGTGCACCATTAGACCATTTTATTGACATTAGCAAGGGTGTATGGAGGGCAGAAGATTAATGGCCAGTCTTCACTATTTTAATTGAGTTTTGTGTACCATTAGACCATTTTATTGACATTAGCAAGGGTGTATGGAGGGCAGAAGGTTAATGGCCACAGTCTTCACTATTTTAATTGAGTTATGTGCACCATTAG
>NC_059256.1:3563218-3565718 GCF_017591435.1 Portunus trituberculatus | reverse complement strand
GTCACGTATGTCTGTGTATGTGCGTATATTTGTGTGGCTTCAGAGAGAGAGAGAGAGAGAGAGAGAGAGAGAGAGAGAGAGAGAGAGAGAGAGAGAGAGAGAGAGAGAGAGAGAGAGAGAGAGAATGTGGAGAAAAATGATAAAATAAAAGTAAATAATAATAATAATAATAATAATAATAATAATAATAATAATAATAATAATAATAATAATAATAGTGGTAGTACTAGTAGGGAATATTAGTCATGATAGTTGTGAACAAGTTATGTGAGGTGACGCTAGACGAAGTGACATGTGGTGAGGGCAGGGGTCGGCGGGGCGGGGCGGGGCGAGGCGCGGCGCGGAGGGTCGGGGCTGAGGCGTGAGTATGTGAGTGAGTGAGTGAGTGAGTGTGTGATGAATGCATAGTGTGTTGTGAGGAGCGCGTCACACGCACGCCGCGAGTTCCGATGGTCGGGGTGAGAGGGTGAGAGGGTGAGAGCGGGGCGGTGCGGGGGGCGGGGCTGGGCGGTGCGGGGCGGGGTTGTGGGGGTTGACTAGGAGGTGAGCATGTCGAGCACCTCGTCGACCGTCATGTTGTTGCGGTGGTACTCCTCCATGGTCTCCTTGGGGATGGTCCACTTCAGCAGCAGCAACACGTTCTTGCGCAGCTCGTCCAGGCGGGACAGGGAATCGTCTGACACGGGCGTGTGTCCCGAGGACTCCAGGGACAGCTTCAGCACGTCGTCCACCAGCTGCGTGCCGAACCCAAACTTGCAGCGGCGCTCCTCGGAGGAGATGCGGTACAGCAGCACCGCCAGTCTGTTGCGCAGCCGGGCCAGCGTGGACTCCTCCACCATCTCCTCCGCCTCCTGCTCCGCGGACTTGTCCAGGCCGTGGACGCGGCGCTCGTGCACGTCCCGCTCGCTCTGCGTCTGGAAGTACTCGTCGCAGCGCGTGCAGAGATAGGGCTTGGCGGCGTGGTGCACGCACTTCATGTGCTTCTTGAGGTGCGGCAGCTGAGAGAATGCTGCGGTGCACAGCACGCACTGGAAGGGCTTCTCGCCCGTGTGGGACCGCATGTGGATCTTGCAGGCGGAGGAGTGGGCGAAGGCGGCGCCGCAGATCTGGCACTTGTAGGGGCGCTCGCCCGTGTGGATGCGCATGTGCACCGTGAGCTGAGAGTTCTGGGTGAAGGTGGCGCCGCAGGTGGAGCACTCGAAGGGCCGCATGCCGAGGTGCAGGCGCATGTGCTGCTGCAGGTGTCCCTTGAAGGCCTTGCCGCACAGGTTGCAGGTGTAGGGGCGCGAGCCGCGGTGCACGGTGCGGATGTGTTTGTACATGCCCTCCACGCGGATGAACTTCTTGCCGCACGCCCCGCACTGGAACTCCTTCACGCCGCGGTGCGCCAGCAAGTGGCCCTTCAGCGTGTGGTACGACGCAAACCGCGCCCCGCAGTCCGTGCACTCATAAGCCTTCTCGCCCGTGTGCACGCGCGCGTGCTGCGTGACCTGGCTGCGGCGCGCGAAGGTCAGGTCGCAGTGGTCACACTTGTGGGGCTTCTCGCCGGTGTGCACGCGCATGTGGAGGCGCAGGCGGTCCTTGAGGGCGAAGGTCTTGTTGCAGAGGTCGCAGCGGAAGGGCTTCTCGCCGGTGTGGATTGTCTCGTGGCCGCGCAGGGCGGTGATCTGCACGAAGGTTGCGCCGCACACCTTGCACTTGTAGGGGCGGTCTCCGGTGTGGATGCGGACGTGTTTGAGCAGGTCCGCCTTGGCCGAGGACAGCTTGCCGCAGATGCCACACTTGAACCGCTTCTGTTTGCCCGCAGCCTCGCCCTTCACCGGCGAGGCGGCCAGCACGATGATGTGCTCCTCGCTCGAGTCCTTCTCCTTCGCCTCCCGCGCATCCTTACCCTTGCCACGCCGACCCTCACCGCTACTCTGATCATCATCCTCCTCATCATCATCATCGCTCTCCGTGTCCTCCTCCTCCTCCACCACGGCCTCCTCGTCGCTGTCCTCCACGTCTATCTCCATCTCCGCATCAGAGCCTGAGGACTCCCCGGCGGTGTCCTTGATGGGGCGCGCCTTGCCTCTGGTGCGGGACAGCGGCGGCGCCTCCACATTCTCCTTATCTGACGAGTCCTTCTCCTTGGCGCCCTTTACTGCCTCACTCGCATCCTTCTTACTCTTGACATCCTTCCTCTTAGCTGGAGACCTCTTGGCTGGGCTCCTCCTTCTCCTCCTCCTCCTCTTTATCCTCCCCTCTCGTGGAGATGACAATCTTATCCTCCTCCTCCTCCTCTTTCTCCTCCTCCTTATCCTTTCCAGTGTTTGAGGTTATGGTAATCTTCTTTCCCTTCTGTGGCGTCGAGGGGCCTTTACTCCTCCCAGGGCTGCTTGTGAGGGCCTTAGCGGATCCTGCAGTCTTCAAGGGCGTCACCTGAGTCTTCCCCTGGCCAGTGACTATTTGCACCTTGCTAGTCTTGATAGTAGTAGTCTTAATAGTTCTTAGACTAGTA
>NC_059256.1:3555718-3558218 GCF_017591435.1 Portunus trituberculatus | reverse complement strand
TTTCCTCATTTATTATTTTATTTAAACGTTTTTTCTCTTTTCATTTACCATTTTAAACTTTTTTTTTACATATTAATTCTATTGAAACGTTTTTTTATTATTTATTTATCTACTTAAACGTTTATCACTATTCACTGATCAATTTCAAACGTTTTTCCTTCCCTATTTATCAATTTTAAACGTTTTTTTTCATTATCTAAAACGTTTTTCACTTCATTGATCAATTTCAACGTTTTTTTCACTTTTCATTCACGTATTTAACGTTTTTAGTTATCAATTCCTCTATTCAAACGTTTTTCTTATTCATCCAACAATTTTAAACGTTTTTCTTCATTTATTTCTCCATTTCAACGTTTTTTTCACTTCATGCATGTATTGAACGTTTTTTACTTATTAATTCTTCTATTCAAACGTTTTTTCTTATTCATCCAACAATTTTAAACGTTTTTTTTTCATTTATTTCTCAATTTCAACGTTTTTTTTCACTTCATACATGTAATTAACGTTTTTAGTTATCAATTCCTCTATTCAAACGTTTTTCTTATTCATCCAACAATTTTAAACGTTTTTCTTCATTTATTTCTCCATTTCAACGTTTTTTTTCACTTCATGCATGTATTGAACGTTTTTTACTTATTAATTCTTCTATTCAAACGTTTTTTCTTATTCATCCAACAATTTTAAACGTTTTTTTTTCATTTATTTCTCAATTTCAACGTTTTTTTTCACTTCATACATGTAATTAACGTTTTTTACTTATTAATTCTTCTATTCAAACGTTTTTTCTTATCCAACAATTTTAAACGTTTTTTTTCATTTATATCTCCATTTCAACGTTTTTTTCTCACGTGTCTATTAAACGTTTTATTTTCTTCGTTATTATTTTGAACTTATTCATTTGTTTAAACTTGATTTATCTCTCTCTCTCTCTCTCTCTCTCTCTCTCTCTCTCTCCAAAACACACACACACACACACACACACACACACACACACACACACACACACACACACACACACGTCACAGAATTTTCCTTAACCCACAAAATGCATCTTAATAATAATAATAATAATAATAATAATAATAATAATAATAATAATAATAATAATATCTTTGGTAACAGTGCCGTGGTGAGTTGCCAGTTAGCTTAATCCTGTATTCATTTTATTGCAATATTGACTCTCTCTCTCTCTCTCTCTCTCTCTCTCTCTCGAGCGGTAAAGTGTTCTAATTATCTTTAATCTTATCGGTCAGGTGATAGAGAGAGAGAGAGAGAGAGAGAGAGAGAGAGAGAGAGAGAGAGAGAGAGAGAGAGAGAGAGAGAGAGAGATGTACATGCTTCCTCTCAAAAACTCTCCTATCTCTCTCTCTCTCTCTCTCTATCTTTCCTCTCTCCGTTAGGCAGGAATGTCTCTCTCTCTCTCTCTCTCTCTCTCTCTCTCTCTCTCTCTCTCTCTCACGCACACACATTCGCTAAAACACGAAAAATAGAGAGAGAGAGAGAGAGAGAGAGAGAGAGAGAGAGAGAGAGAGAGAGAGAGTGAGTCAGTGAGTGTGTGCGTGCGTCCTTACTCCCTCCCCCCCCAATCTCTCACTCTCTCTCTCTCTTTACTAAGATCACCATTTGAGAAGAGTTGAATGCTATATATACTTCAAATTCTTCACTAAATCCTCTTTAAAGAGATTCCAATCCCTTATACTTAGGATTGAGAGAAACTAAGGGGATTAGGAGAGAAAGAGAGAGGGGGAGGGAGAAAGAGAGCTGGGGGAGGGAGAGAGAAAGAGAGAGAAAGGGAGTGGGAGGCAGAGGATGTAAAAGATTTGAAAAGAAGTGATCTGAGAGAGAGAGAGAGAGAGAGAGAGAGAGAGAGAGAGAGAGAGAGAGAGAGAGAGAGAGAGAGAGAGAGAGATTGTGTGCAGTATAATAGGTATTGATTTATACATAACACACACACACACACGAGAGAGAGAGAGAGAGAGAGAGAGAGAGAGAGAGAGAGAGAGAGAGAGAGAAGAGGTGGAGGAGGAGGAGGAGGAGGAATTTAAACTGGCGGGTGGCACTGAAGAAGAAGAGGAGGAGGCGGAGGAGGAGGAGGAGGAGGAGGAGGCAGCGTCGAGGAGGCACCGCGCTGCCATCCACACACGAACACACACACACACACACACACACTCCCAAAATACCCCTTTCTTGGCCACACCACTAGCTGCTGACACACACACACGCACACACACGTACACACACCTTCCCTGCACGCACACACACACGCACACACGCACACACACGCCATGTACGTCAGGAGAAGCGGAAACACACACACACACGTAGGCAGTCACTAAACGGCACCCTCGGATTTCAATGCTCCAAATGACACCCTATTTCAAACCCCTGTGGCACTCTCCCCATGGCACTGGCACCCCCGCGCGGCACGTCACTCGATGCACGGACTCCTTAGCTACGCCCTGGTGGCACGGGAGTGGATATTTACCCAGTGGATGTGGAG
>NC_059256.1:3540718-3550718 GCF_017591435.1 Portunus trituberculatus | reverse complement strand
TGATTGTTGCGCTAACTAAACTTTGAAATGTCCTAGAATTTATCGATCAATTTTGTTTTATTTTGCAAACAGACAGACACACACACACACATACACAACGTACGCACAAACACACACACAATTATCTCTCTCTCTCTTAGAACACTAAATAAGCACACACACACACACACACACACACACTCTCTAAGCGGCTCTTTTCTCACCTCTACGCTGTGAGCCTCCACTGAATCTACCTCCAACAACCCCCCCTGGGCCCACACCTCCCCCTGCAACCCCTGGCGCGGCCCCATGGCTCCTACCCCACCCTGCCTCGGGCCATGCTTAGCTGCGGCTCTGATGAAAGGAAGGAAGGCCACAATGAGGATCAGGAGGGCCAAGCCAGGGCGGTAAATGGCCCACGCACCGCCCACGATCACCAGGGAAGTGGTCATGCTGATCGTCAAGTTAGCAGACCCCAACCCGAGCGCCACCACGTCACGCATCAACGCTGAGCTGGACACTGGGGGCGGGGAAAAAGGGCGGGAAAAATGTGTTTATGAGTATTTGAGGGAAAGTCGGGTGATCTAACACACGAATCTTATCCAAACACCACCAAAACAGCTTAAAATACCTCCAAACACCATTAAACTTATCCAAACACCACTAAAAAAAAAAAAAAAAGATGTGTTTATGAGTATTTGAGGGAAAGAATGGTGATCTAACACACGAATCTTATCCAAACACCACCAAAACAGCTTAAAATATCTCCAAACACCATTAAACTTATACAAACACCACTAAAAGGTTCTTCCAATTTATCTAATCATTCCGATATCACCTCCAAACAGCTCAAAACACCTTCAAACACCCTCCTGATTTATCTAAACACCCCGAAATCTTCTCCAAACAGCTCAAACACTAAACATCCCAAATCACCTCCAAACACCATAAAATTAATCTAAACACCACCAACACACTCCAAATTTATCTAAACACACCGAAATCATCTCCAAACACCTCAAACACACCAAAATAACCAAAACACCTCCATACACACCAAAACACTTCCAAACACCCAAAAACACTTCAAAGCACACCAAAACATCTCCAAACACCAAAACATTTCCAAACACCACAAAACACACTCAAACACCACAAAACACCCCCAAAACACACCAACACACACCCAAAACACCCCTAAAACACACACCAAAACACCCCAACACTTACCTAACAAGTGCACACTATGGGACAAACAAGACAGCCCCAGGAATAAGATGAACCAGCCAGCCATCCTTGAACCCACAAAAAACACGAAAAAACAAAAGAAAACACACAAAATGAATAAAAACACCAACTAAACACCAAAAACACATTCAAATACCCAAAAACACACAAAATCCTGTCTAAACATGCTTGAAACGCACAAAACACGCTCAAACACACAAAAACACCTCCAAACACACTAAAACACTCCCAAATACCTTCAAACACTCAAACACACCTTCCAAACACATCAAAACACCCCCAGAACACATCAAACACAAAACACACAAAACACTTCAACAAACACATGAAACACACAAAACACACAAACACACCAAACACACCCAAAACACACCCAAACACACAAACACACCAAACACACACTATCAAAACACACCAAAACACACTCAAACACCCAAAACACACTCAAACACCCAAAACACACAAACACCCAAAACACACCAAAAACAAACAAACACAAAACACACAAACACACTCAAACACACCAAAACACACCAACACACCAAAACACACCAAAAACACCCCAAAAACACCCCAAAACACCCCAAAACACACCAAAACACACCAAAACACACAAAAACACCACAAAACACCCCAACACTTACCTAACGAGTGCACAATATGGGACAAACAAGACAGCCCCAGGAATAAGATGAACCAGCCAGCCATCCTCAGTCCCCAAGTGAGGCCCCTGTTGATGGCATGCTCAGAGGAGAACATTTCCTCCACAGAGAGCTTGCCTGCCCGCACTATGAGGAGCTCCTGCCCAGTGGAGGTTGGGTAAGGGTGCAGAGTGTCCCCCCGCTGCTGCCCCACCACTGACACCTGTGGAGGAGGAGGAGGAGGAGGAGGAGGAGGGGATAGAAGAGGAGAAGGAGATTGTTGGAGTAAGAGGAGGATGAAGAAGTAAGAATAAAAGCAGGAGGAGGAGGAGGAGGAGGAGGAGGAAGAGGAGGAAGAGGAAGAGGAGGAGTTAGTTGCCTAATTTGCTTTATATACACTGAAAACACACACACACACACACAACCATCAACATCACCATTAGCTACCATCTATACACCAGGTTGAAGGTCAGACGAACACACACACACATCACCCCAAAAACACCCCAAAATACTGCAATACCTACATAAACACCCCAAAACACCACATCACCCCAAAAACACCCCAAAATACTGCAATACCCCCACACAAACACCCCAAAACACACCAATAACACCTCAAACACTCACCATCTCACCAGCCTTGCCAGCGAAGTAGAATTGGATCCTCAAATCACCAATATCAGGGTTGTAAATGTCCTTGGTGAGATAGTACATGCCCCCGTGCAGCTTCACCTCCCCTTCACCAGGCTGCTCGTCACCAGAGAAGGGCGTAAATTCACCAAACTCCTCCTTCAGTGTTTCCGCCAGACGGTACCCCCCCACTGATACTGTCTCCGCCACACGAATGCTAGACTCCACTGGGATGGTCCTATTGGGAGAGGTTAGGAAAGTTAGGTTAGGTTAGGCATTACTACTACTTCTATTACTATTATTATTGCTGCTGCTACTACTACTATTACTGCTACTTCTATTACTATTTTTACTACTACTACTACTACTACTACTACTACAACTATAACAACTAAATACACACACACACACACACACACACAAGAATGGTTCCAGAATTTGAAGGGATGACATATGAGGAGAGACTAAAGGCTATGGATCTACCAACCCTGGAACAGAGAAGAGAGAGAGAGAGAGAGAGAGAGGATACCTGATACAAGTTTATAAATTGATCAACGGAATGGACCAAGTGGATAATGAGAAAGTGATCCTGAGAGAAGAATATGACACTAGAAGCACAAGATCGCATAGTAAGAAGCTGAGGAAGGGAAGATGTCCGAGAGATGTTAAAAAATAGAGTTTCCCGCAAAGATGTGTTGAGACGTGGAGCAGTTTGAGTGAGGAAGTGGTGTCACCAACGAGTGTGCAGAGCTTGAAAGAAAAATTGGATAAGTGTAGATATGGAGACGGGGCCACACCAGCGTAAAGCCCAGGCCATGGAAAACTACAACACACACACACACACACACAAGTACCCAGTCAATTCACACAATCAGTTCACCTCTTCCATCCACATTAATCCATTTCCTATTTAAGACAGCCTCAATTTCCTGCAATACAAGTTCTCAGTGCGATAATCAGGAAGCAAAAATAATGTGTCTTTCGTAAGTCTCGAGTTGCGAAGTATTTTATTAGTTTTTCAAGTGTTTGAGAACGTTAGCAGTACGGAAGAGGTCGTTTCTCCAGTCAGTTCGCCTACTGACTGGTTAACTGGCACACAATAGGTACAGGCAAATCTTGGGTTATGCGTTTTTGTTAATTAGTTGTGATAGTGTCGAGTGACGTCTTGTGTTGTGCGTTGTGGTGTGTGGTTACTTGGAATGTTGTTAGAAGCACTATGTCTTGTTCATCTTGTGTGTTGTGTTGTGTGGTCACTTGGAATGTTGCTAGAAACACTCCTGCTGTCTTGTGTTGTGTTGTGTTGTGTGTTGTCACTTGGAATGTTACTAGAAACACTCCTGCTGTCTTGTGTTGTGTGTTGTGGTGTTGTGTGGTCACTTGGAATGTTGCTAGAAACACTCCTGCTGTCTTGTGTTGTGTTGTGTTGTGTGTGGTCACTTGGAATGTTGCTAGAAACACTCCTGCTGTCGTGTGTTGTGTTGTGTGTTGTGTGGTCACTTGGAATGTTGCTAGAAACACTCCTGCTGTCGTGTGTTGTGTGGTCACTTGGAATGTTGCTAGAAACACTCCTGCTGTCTTGTGTTGTGTGTTGTGTTGTGTGGTCACTTGGAATGTTGCTAGAAACACTCCTGCTGTCTTGTGTTGTGTGGTCACTTGGAATGTTGCTAGAAACACTCCTGCTGTCTTGTGTTGTGTGTTGTGGTGTGTGGTCACTTGGAATGTTGCTAGAAACACTCCTGCTGTCTTGTGTTGTGTGTTGTGGTGTGAGGTGACTTGGAATGTTGCTAGAAACACTCCTGCTGTCTTGTGTTGTGTGGTCACTTGGAATGTTGCTAGAAACACTCCTGCTGTCTTGTGTTGTGTGTTGTGTTGTGTGGTCACTTGGAATGTTGCTAGAAACACTCCTGCTGTCTTGTGTTGTGTGGTCACTTGGAATGTTGCTAGAAACACTCCTGCTGTCTTGTGTTGTGTGTTGTGGTGTGTGGTCACTTGGAATGTTGCTAGAAACACTCCTGCTGTCTTGTGTTGTGTGTTGTGGTGTGAGGTGACTTGGAATGTTGCTAGAAACACTCCTGCTGTCTTGTGTTGTGTGGTCACTTGGAATGTTGCTAGAAACACTCCTGCTGTCTTGTGTTGTGTGTTGTGGTGTGTGGTCACTTGGAATGTTGCTAGAAACACTCCTGCTACCTTGTGTTGTGCGTTGTGGTGTGTGGTCACTTGAATATTGCTAGAAACACTCCTGATACACGATTTGACCCACATCCCACATCCTCCCTATTATCTAATGTTTCTTAGAAGTAAAGTTTGTTTTACGGCAATCTAGAAACACACAATGCCTCGTGGAACATGTATCCTGTAAATCGAGTTAACTAATTCCCTCACAGTCGCATTTGACAAATTTAACTTAGTGAATCTGAGGAACATATCAACGTGGTCACAATTTCACTGATCACTCAACAAGGAATGTCACACGAATATTAATCAGGAGAGTTGGACGGAATGGTAGTGAGGACGACAGTACGAGATTTGCAAACACTCTCAGTCGTGGAAAACAGTTTTGGGGAGAAATTTAAACCGTCATTTGTATAGCTTCATAAAATCCTTATCCTGAAGCCTTTAAGTAATGGTACGTATTTTTATCTTGAGTTTTGGCTATGATTAAACCATTTCTTTGACATTACGAAAGGTCAATGGTCAGAATATTAATACCCCACGGTCAACATGCTACTGAAGGGGTTAATAGGTAAATAGGTACGAAAACACATTACAAAATTGTGTGATCGTGTACAAACATTTATAGTGACTCTCAATTTCCAAGAGGCATTGCGTATGTCAAAACAAACTTGTAATTCTCCTACGAAACACTAGGAGGGATGCGGGATGTGGGCCAAATCGCGTAAAAGCAAACCCATCGCGCAAATCTAATTAATTATATTTTTCCGGCCGCATATTTACAAACACGCGCAAATTGAACATTAATTTGTACAACTATGAATTAATAATAGCTTAACAAGGGAGGCACAACTAAATTAATCCCTTCAGTAGCATGACGTGTTTCCTTATTCATTCTGGTGACTATTTGGTGATTTGACACAGCTTCAGATACTTATGGGAGGATTAGAATGGTGAGGATTGACGCCATTAATCTTCTGACCTCCATAGACCCTTCCTTATGTCAATAAAATGGTCTAATGGTACACAAAACTCAATTAAAATAGTGAAGACTGTGGCCATTAATCTTCTGCCCTCCATACACCCTTGCTAATGTCAATAAAATGGTCTAATGGTACACAAAACTCAATTAAAATAGTGAAGACTGTGGCCATTAATCTTATTCCCTCCAGAACCTTGCTAATGTCAATAAAATGGTCTAATGGTACACAAAACTCAATTAAAATAGTGAAGACTGTGGCCATTAATCTTCTGCCCTCCATAGACCCTTGCTAATGTCAATAAAAATGGTCTAATGGTACACAAAACTCAATTAAAATAGTGAAGACTGTGGCCATTAATCTTATTCCCTCCATAGACCCTTCCTAATGTCAATAAAATGGTCTAATGGTACACAAAACTCAATTAAAATAGTGAAGACTGTGGCCATTAATCTCTGCCCTCCAAAGACCCTTGCTAATGTCAATAAAATGGTCTAATGGTACACAAAACTCAATTAAAATAGTGAAGACTGTGGCCATTAATCTTCTGCCCTCCATACACCCTTGCTAATGTCAATAAAATGGTCTAATGGTACACAAAACTCAATTAAAATAGTGTCCCAGTACTGATGGGGCTAAGATGATGAAAAGTCAAGTGTTTGAGGAACATTAAGAAGTTGACTTGTGCACACAGGACGGAGGACATCTGGACCGGCCTGAGTGAAGAGATTGTAGCAGCGGAAAGTGTGCACAAACTGAAGAAAAAGTGTGATAAATGTAGATATGGAGACAGGTCACTAGGAGCCCCCGGCCACACTCCAACCCTGCAACACACAACTAGGTAAATACACACACACACACTTAAATATACAAAAAACACTGAAGATACACAAACCAAACTCATACGAACTAACAAACACACCAAGACAAATAAACGAGACACGTACACGCACACACATACACGCACAACACACCCAAAATTAAAATATACCAGATCCGCTTACACCACACAAACAAAACTCACACAACCAAACAAACAGACTAAAACGAACCAACGAGACACACAAACACACCCACACAAACGCACCTTTTCAAATATACCAGAACCGTTCAAGATATAACAACCAAACTCACACACCCAAACAAACACACCAAGACGAACAAACGAGACACACAAATGTACACACACACACAAACAAACGCACAAACGCTTACTTTGGGTTATCGTGGCCCCATGGGATACTGAAGGCAGAGCTATCGACCACCTTGTCCCGCCAGGCAAAGGAGTAGGAGTAGGATGTGTCTGAGGGCATGCCGGGGGTGTCCTCTGATTGGCTGTAAGAGAGAGAGAAAGTGAGAGAGAGGGAGGGAGGAAGGGAGAGAGAGAGAGAAAAAACACACACACACACAATCATCTCAAAACACACTCAAAACACCCCAAAAACACACTCAAATTAGCTAGAATAGATCACACACACACACACACACACACACACACCTCAAGCTTCTATTAAAAAACTTGCATTCTAAAAACTTTATATAAACAAAACTAATTTCATACTTCTCCAAAATTTATCCTTAATTATTATCATCATTATTATTATTATTATTATTATTTAAACAATGCTATGCTATCACTAATTCTGGACGGGGAAACTGTCAAATATACACAATTTCTTGGTATTTACAAGGACGAAAACCTAAACTGGATTTATACCAATGAATTATGTGTGAAATTGTCAAAAATATGTGGTGTTTTATTTAGAATCCATATTACATACTGTCTGGACGGGGAAACTGTCAAATATACACTGGATTTATACCAATGAAGTATGTGTGTGTGAAATTGTCAAAAATATGTGGTGTTTTATTTAGAATCCATAACTCCTTGACGACAGAAGCTCTCATTAGTGAATATTACACACTGTGCTATCTTCATCTGATTTACGGTGTGTGTTCTTACTAAGGTCACTGTTGCTCAAGGGAAAATCATCAGGTGTATATTTTTCAAAGGGAAATTAGACACAACTGAGCCCCTATTCACAAACCATACAATTCTCAGGTCTTATAATATTCACAAGTATTTTTTTTTTATGTTCATGTTTAAGATTATGAAAACACAATTCTTACTAATTTATTTTTTTTAGTCACAACACCACAATTCCACACAACACTGCTCAAACACAGCATCTTGAGTTTCGGCCCCCATTTACGGAATTCCACACCAGTTGAAATGAGGAATCTTGTCAATACTAATAATTTGCATCATTTCAAAAGTAGTTTTAAAAGATTATTTATCATCTCTTTTCTTTATAAATCCTGTACCTCATTAACCAAACTCTTTTTTGTTCCATCTACCTCAACACAACTAATAATTAAATAAATCCATCCCTTTTTGGGGGTTCCAGTCACACAGATTTCCTTTGATAGGGTGGAATTGAAAGCTCTTGTCTCATCAACTCCCCTCCTTTCACCGACTGTCTTCAGCCTCTTTCTCACCAGAATGTTGCATCCCTTTCTATATTTTATCGCTATTTTCATGCTAACTGATCTTGCTAACTGCACACCTCCCTTCCTCCTGCGGCCTCACTACACAAGGCTTTCTTCCTCCTCTCATCCGTATTCTGTCCACCTCTCTAATGCAAGAGTTAACCAGTACGCTCAATCATTCATCCCTTTCACTGGTAAACTCTAGAACTCCCTCCCTGCATCTGTATTTCCAAATTCCTACAAGTCTTTTAAGAGGGACGTATTAAGGCATTTCCTCCCCTAATTCTGACTGACGGTTCTGGCACTTTTTACACTTTTTGAGAGAGCCAGCACTCAAAAAATGACAACAAACTTTACTCACAGCGAAGATTCCTCCTCTACCCATTGGAACATCTGAACACGTCTCTTGAGCTTCACCGCATTGATCTCCACCCCATAGCTATCGTCAGAGAGCACTGGGAGGCGGAGAGAGGGCCCCATACGTGCACCAGCTGTGTGAGGGGTGGCAAGATTAGTACTGGGTCTATGGGGCTGTGAGGGGGAATCTGGGGGCTGTTTTTAGTTAGTTTGGGGTGTTTTGGAGTGTTTTGGAGTGTTTTTGGGTGTTTGAGTGTGTTTGGATGTGTTTGGGTGTGTTTTGAGTGTGTTTTGTGTGTGTTAGAGTGTGTTTTGATCATGTTTGAGTGTTTTAGAGAGTTTTGAGCATGTCTGAGTGTGTTTGAGCATGATTGAGTGTGTTTTGAGTATCTTGAGTGTGTTTGAATGTTTAAGTGTATTTTGTGTGTGTTTTGAGTGTGTTTGAGTGTATTTTGAGTGTTTGAGCATGCTTGAGTGTGTTTTGAGAGTGTTTTGAGTGTGTTTTGAGTGTGGGGGGTGTGTAGGTCTGTATGGGGAGGGAGGTGTCAGTATGAAATCTATGGGGTGTCTATGGGGGGCCTATTGGAGGGGTCTGGGTGTTAGTATAGTCCCAGAAGGGGCTGTGTAGTAGGGAAGGGGGGGGGTCTCATATTGGGGTCTATGGGGGTCTATGGGGGTCTATGGGGCTGTTTTTAAGTTAGGCTAATCTTTTTTTTTTTTTTTTTTTAATTTAGTTGTTGTTTTGATTTTTGTGTATTCTCTCTCTCTCTCTCTCTCTCTCTCTCTCTCTCTCTTTCCTGTGGTTCTAATAGACAAAATTTTCTTATAATAGCAATGAGAGAGAGAGAGAGAGAGAGAGAGAGAGAGAGAGAGAGAGAGAGAGAGAGAGAGAGAGAGAGAGAGAGAGAGAGAGAGAGAGAGAGAAATTAAATGTGTGTGTGTGTGTGTGTGTGTGTGTGTGTGTGTGTGTGTGTGTGTGTGTGTGTGTGTGTGTGTGTGTGTGTGTGTGTGTGTGTGTGTGTATTACCTTGTTGTTGTTCTCTTCATACACCGTACCAGCACTCAACACTCTCTGTACCCCGCTGTACCCTTCGTCAAGACTCTGGGCCGTCTGCACTGCGCGACCCTGCAACACACACACACACACACACACACACACACACACACACACACACACACACACAATTTTAATTAGTCTTGTATATGTGGTAGATTAAAATACATTAAAATATATATACATACATACATTCACAATATTCACATTTGGGTAAACAGTTATATTAATTTGTTTGGTGATGATGCAGAGTTGCTAAGAGTTATCAACACCAGAGAGGACTGTGTGGTGTTGCAGGAATATTTAAACAAGATCTGAGTGGAGCAGGAAGTGGAAATTTGAGTTTAATGGCAAGAAATGTCACATAATGGAACTAGGAAGGAGTAAGAGAAGACCAGCATGGAACTATTTGATGGGAGAGGAGCAAATAATGAAGACTAAAGAGG
>NC_059256.1:3535718-3538218 GCF_017591435.1 Portunus trituberculatus | reverse complement strand
GCTGGCAGAGTCTAGGAGATGGTCAGTGAGGCTGTACAAGTCACGCTCACCTTGTGGCATCAATTTACCAATGAGAGGACATTCCATGATATAGTGACGCACAGTGTGTCCCCTTGGTGCACCACACAGCACACACCACACACCACACACCAGGAGAAGCACTGACTTCCCAAAAGTATTTGTAGCCTAATCTGAGCCTCACTGCCACCCTGTCCTGTGATGCAGTGTGTCTCCCGTAGGTGTAGGCACAGCTCTGGGAGACACAGCATAGTGAAGACTAGTGCCACAGTGCCACAGTGCCACTGCCCCTATGGCAACAAAGCTCCAACTGATCACTAATGCTACTTTGTACAAAGTCCTTAATGCTTCTCTTAACATAACCCAGAGTGTGCTCAGTGCCAGGGTCCACTGTGGCACTGTGGCGCTGTGGCATCTTGGAGGGCACACTCAGCAAGGTGGTCTGCTTTTTCATTTAGCGGGACACCCACATGAGAGGGTCCAGGTGAAATGGACCGTGGCACCAGCACCTTCCAGGGCGTGGATGAGATCAACACACTTATTAACTAGATCACAGTCCATGGTGGGGGGGGGGGAGGTGGATTGAAGGGCGTACAATGCAGCCTGACTGTCAATAAAGAAATAAACATTGTTATGGAGAGGCGCCACAATGTGGAGCGCCTCCAGAACACCATACAGTTCTGGTGTAGTGGAAGACATGGGTGGAGGGAGCCGCCTGGAAACCTCCTTGTGAGTGTACAGACTGGCAGAGATGTAGTGACGGCTGAACAGTCCAGCCACATCCACACCTGCTGCCACTGACTCACCCATCACAACACACATCCAGCACAGGAACACTGTGGCGAAGCAACTCCAGCCTTCGTGGTCTTTGCTGATCCACCGCCTCCTGGTGCTCCACAGGAAGCCCAGAGAAGGATGAGGCTTCCTCCACTGCAAGACGAGTTCTCGTGCCGTGTCTGCAGGATCAGGGTCACACACCTGCAGTCTGGACTTGCCCTGGACGCTGTTGACATGGTGCCACACCTCCAGGAGGGACCGGCTCCTGTGCACCTTGTCCAGGAAGGAGACTCAGTACTCCTTCCTTTCCTGGTGCCGCAGATCCGTGAGGTGTCGAGCCACGGTGACCATGGCATCCCGTGACTCTGTGTCTGCTGGGGTTGAGGTGCCAAGGTCTCTGGTAGGCAGCGAGTGTCTGTTGCCTCTTCACAATGACTCACCACTTCTCCGTTTCTTGGTGAGCGATAAGTGACTTTCTCCTGTTTGTATAGTGAGAAGTGTCATTACTACATACGGTTGACGAGTCTTGACACATTGGGATAGCAGGGGAGGGTGTCAAGTACAGTGTGGCAAAGTTTCATAATGATACGCCTGTTCCTTACGAAGTTATTGTAGAAAGACGTGCCCTCTAACTCTCTCAGACGCTTAGTGGGCTGACCTAGGCCTACTACAAATCTGCTGACCCGTATTTCTTCAATTCCTTATCTATTTTTTCATTTCTATGCGACATTTCTTTAATATTTCACTTCTTTCTACATACAGAACTGAGAGAGAGAGAGAGAGAGAGAGAGAGAGAGAGAGAGAGAGAGAGAGAGAGAGAGAGAGAGAGAGAGAGAGATAAAACCACATTCTCTCCTTCTCATTCCTTCACTTGTAATTTCTCACTCCACTACAATTACTATTACTACCACCACCACCACCACTACTACTACTACTACTACTACTACTACCACCACCACCAAAACAGCAAACAATCACTCTATTCAATATTTATTAGCAAAAGTACAAAAGAATTACAAAAAATAATCTAAAAAAATACATCGGTGTAATCGAAATAATAATAATAATTACTATTTTCTACTGGGATTGTAATTAAGGGAAAAAGAGACAGATTACACCAATTACAAATGAAAATGTAACAAATAAATACACTAAATTACATAGAAACAGCAGGATTACACTAAAAATTACAAAAATAGCAAAAATGTACAAAATTATATACAAAAACAAGAGAATTACACCTGCTAATATTACAATTACATATACACAATGTACAAAATTATATACAACAGATTACACCAGAAAAGTGACATGCACCTCATAATTACAACAGCAAACACGACAAGCACTAAATTACAGTTACAAAAATAATTACACTACAAGATTACATACAAATAAGGACTACAAATATAAAACACAAGATTACACCCCAAACAATGGTATGTAACAATAATAATTACACCAAAAATAGCAAATTACATACATGCGAAGAAATTACACCACAAAAAATGCAGAATTATATAGAAAAACAAGACAACTACGCCAAAAATATGTAACAATAATAATTACGAAAAAAAATATAAGAAAAAACAAGACAATTACATTACAAACTACATGAAAAAAAAGAATTACTAAAAAATAATCGCATAAAAACCCAAGATTACATATAAATAAATAAATAAATAAAATTAATATTAATAATTAA